>NC_038244.2:38262810-38264014 GCF_000004515.6 Glycine max
AAATAAAGTGTGCGAAAATAAATTGCTAATTAACACTCCCAATAACATGTGCATGCAATTCACTTCCAAGGGGTTTATTTCTCACTTTATCTTCCACTCATCTCTTATCCCCTTCCTACTCCTAAATTATAATGTTGTGGGCTTGCGACTATGATTTCAGGAAAGATAATTTTTTTTCAAGTAAAAAACACCCATTATTGTGTAATGAGTGTATGGTGGGTCTAGCTCTTCCAAGTAGAATTTTATTTCACACACAATTTATGTTTAAAGTCTTACTTAAGAAATCAAACATGTATAATGTATCATATGAACAAACCATTATATATATATATATATATATATATATATATGATGCAAGAATTCCTAATGTAAATTTGATAAAAAAAAAAATCTTGTGCCTCATCTTGTGGTTTATATTGAATATGCAGCATGAACATATTGGGATGGACCATCATGGTATCCTTTGGAATGAACGCAGCCGTAAGGTTTGTTCTTGCAACACGCACCCTTCATCTGTACATGCTTCTAGCTAGCATTGCATATACATAAGTAACTGGAATAATATATATAGTTTAAGAGTTCATCTACTATACACTGTTAATGTAAAAAACAATTATACTATTAATTAGAAATTATTATTATGACTTTTAAGATAATTATTATAAAAATTAATAAAAAAAATTGATAATGACAAAAATTAATAAACTTATTATATATAATAGTGTGTGATTAAATGACAATATAAAATAATTTTTCATTATTAATTCATAGTTTATTTTCTCAAATTATTTTCCCTAGTTGTTTATAACATGAGAAATAGGCTATATGCATTGTATTAAGATAATAGATTGTGCATCATTCTCGTCTAATCATTGTGATAAATTTATTAATTTTTATAATAATTATCTTAAAATTATATTTATAATTATTCATTATTATTCTCATGGTCTTCTTATAATTATTGTGTAAGAAAAAAATGATTCTAAAATAATTATCATTTTATTTGTATAAAACAACTTAAAACAATTATTATTTTAGGATGGATGGAGTAACTGAAAGTATGGATTATTATACAGTATTAATGTATGACCATTAAAACTTAAATGATTTACCTAAATCAACAAGTGACCAAAAATTACATATGCAGTGTGAGGGTGTCACATGAATTAGGAGCATCTCACCCAAGAACAGCAAAGTTTTCACT
>NC_038244.2:38264624-38267786 GCF_000004515.6 Glycine max
TGAATATAAACTACATGTCAAAATCTTATATGAAAAAGGAATTAAAGAGATTAATCAGATGTGCATTTTTTTTTTTTACTTTTCTTTCGTTAAAGGATATAGAATTATTCTTCTTCCATTATTTACCTTTTCTTTCTCTTTCTTTAGTAGTATTAGGAAAATATCATTTGGCATTGGGAATGAAAAATATTTTATGAACACTCACAATACTATTAAACTAGGGAAAGAGAAAAAAAATGTTTAATAGAGTATATGATTGACAAAATAGATAAAATAAGAGATGTCAAGTGAGATATATATCCAAAATAAATAGTGATTCAATGTATGATTAATAATAGGGAAAAGTCAAAAGAAATAGAAAGTAGTACAAAACTTAAAACACGCCCAAAAAGTGCATCTGTACATAACATTTGTAACTAACAAACCCTAGAAGACAAGTAACTTTGGCACGCGGCAGAATTCACATGATTGAGCATATATTAACCTTTTGAAACGAGGTAAAACACTTACCATTTTAGCGTATGAAAGTAGTCCATAAAGTGTTATCGTATTAGCCTATTAGTATAAGAAATTAAAGAAATTTAAAATAATTTTTCAGGATGTTAAATAATTCTCTAAATTAATTATTTATTATATTTGAGTCTTTAAATATATGTTGTTATTATCATTTAAGTTACAATTTTTTGAATATTGGACTAGAATGATTAGCAAATTACACTTTCAGATTTTTTTTTTCTTTTTCTTTCTTTAATGTTGGACTAATGTTGGAGTACTTTAAACTTTTAGGGAGCGGAACAGTGTTTTACCCTTTTAAAATGTTTGCATTAAAGTTAAATAAAGGAGAATTGGTCTGATGGAGTACTAGTAATATTTTTATGATTGATAATTTTCAGGGGATTTGGTCTGGAATGCTGTCAGGAACTATCTTACAAACTTGTGTTCTATTCTTCCTTGTCTATAGAACAGATTGGAATAAAGAGGTAATTGTTTTTTCTTCTTACTTTTGCAAATTGCAATGAATATCTTTTGGATTAGTAAGAATCGAAAAAGGTATCAACCAGTTTATAATACTCATACATGATATTTAACCAATTGAGTTAGATTATTTTGTAATTGAAATGTAGATGTGTTGCTTGCAAAAACCAAACCATATAGATGATATATATGATTAAGGTTGTATATATACTATTAGTCTAGTAAATATGTTGATTACAGGCTAATTATATGTGTAAAATGGCAGGCATCCCTTGCGGAAGATAGAATAAAGCAGTGGGGTGGGCATGAAGATTCATAAACGCACGCTATAGGGAAGAATAATGGTCAATAAACATGAAATTCTGTTTCTCTTTCTTAGGATCAGGTGAACGATCCTGCATTCATTGTTTTTCCTTAAAAAGTAAATGAGCAATATTATGTTTTCTGAATAATTCTTCTAGTGTTTTATAATATTAGTATTGGAAAAAAAAAGTGGATAAATTTAATATCTTAAGAATATAAGAGACATCTAGTTCTTTCTTCATTTAATAAAAAGGAGAAATTTTATAAAGATGAAAGAAAATTAAGAATTATTCTTATATAGAAAGATATGTTTATAAACCCAATTTAAAAACTACCAAGCATGGGAATTTAAAATTATGGATTTAGCTTGCCTATAAAGAGAAATTGCATTTTAAGAGATAAAGTACTATGTATTTTGTGAGTATTTTAAAAGTTTAATGGAAATGAATCCTCATAATGACTAAACAAATAATATTTTAAATAAGTTCATGACTAATAAAAGAAGATTATAAGAAAGAATGGTCTTATCTAAGCCATTTTGTGGGATCAGTTTTGTAAAGACAAAAGAAAATAGAAGAAAGTTTAATTCTGTTTTCAAGTTTCTTTTTTGAAATATTTTTAAACACTTTGAAAATTAGACAACTATATGCTTCACAAAGATATTGTGCAGCATTGTAGAACAAAATTAATGTATAGTTTGTCAGATGATCCGTTTTTATAGAAACTTTTTAAGTTAAAGGACCCATTTATTTATGTTTGGCTTATGTGGAAAAATAAAGAACAGAACTACTCAGGACAATCCCTTAACTAGGGCTTCCAGAGTGGGGGAAGGAACAACTAAAAAACACCCATTTATTTATACTTAAAAGAAGTTATTTTTTAAAAAAAAAATTGTTTTAAGAGATTCTTATTTTAGCATAAATTAAGTTGTGTTTGGTTACAATTATAAAATAAAATACTTCTTTTTTAAAAAATAAAAATGCTTTTTAACTAATTTTAATATGATAATCTAGAAGTGTTCCTTTTGTTACAAAATTACAATAAAAAAACCTTAAAATATATTCAAAAGTAACCTGTTTGTGAAAAAGAAACATTCTATAAAATCTAAAATAAATCAAATAAATTGTCAACATTTATAATTAAACATTTTTTTATTGAAGTAATTATATATAATAGCAAACCAACAAGAGTGATACGGTGCAATCCAATGAAGCCGTCTATTTGGGATTCAATTGAATTCCTTTAAGAGGTATTGAGAAGGAATTTTAAAATATAATAATATCAATTCATACAAATATAAAAGAGAGAATTATACAAAAAAAAAAAACAAAAAAAAAGAGATTCATAGAACGACAAAGACAAATAAAGCTTTTACATATTTTTGTTAATTCATAAACATAATTTATAAAAACACATACACTCATGAATTGATCAATATATCTCTTGAAAACGAAAACCAATCAACAAGAACGTCACGTGGCGTGATGAAGTCATAGAAAAACTGTTTCAATCATTTTTACAAACACCTTAGAGGAATGTATAACTTCTTAGGTCCAATGGTTCTATTGAAGACATTGTTCCCATATAAATCATGTCCATGCATATTTTCATTTCATTGTTGCACATAATGTGTAACTTTAACCAACCATTATATCCTTCAATAATTTTTATTTTAATAATATTTTTTTAAAATTTATGATTAGATCAAAGGTTTCTTTTACATAACTTTTATATACAAAATTTTATATTAATCTAAAATTATTTGTTATCTCATTTTTACATATTAAAATTGACATAATATAAACTCTTTAAAATATACTAAAATATGAATCATTTGATTATCTTTTTATAATTGTTCAATTTTGACAAAAATTGATACAAACA
>NC_038244.2:38267897-38292885 GCF_000004515.6 Glycine max
CTTGAAAAAAGTTACATCAAATCCTAATCGTTAATATGAAATAATCTTAGAGTTTATAATTCGATAATATATATATATATATATATATATATATATATATATATATAGTAACTTTAATAGTTTTTATGATAATCAATCAATTAACTTCAATAATTCAATTATATTTTTTTTACTTTATATTTTTTTTTACTTCAATAATCTTACTCATGATGCGTGACTGTCGCTAGTCCAAGGGAATTTTGCATACGATGAGAATCAAATACAAATTCTCCCGCTAAATAAATTATTCTCACTCATGTGAACGCAGTCGAGTTTTAAGCTACCGCCCCAACCTTGTGGATTTCTTATACTCAATTAATTAATTTTTAAAACTTAAATTAATTTATTAAATCATTTGAATTAGTTTCTTATTTGATTTTTTATTACAATTATTAACAAATTAGTTATTTTTACAAATCAATTATATGTAATGCCTCGTTTTAATATGTATTATATATGTTATTATACATATTTTTTAACTTTCATTTTTTTGTTTATTTTGATTTATATTTTAATTATTTAGTTTAAAATATTTGATTAGTTTATTTTATATATTGTTGCTAACAAATACCCGGTTTTCTCTCTCAAACTTGATAGAAAGAGCTATTTGTAAAAAGAAAAAAAATAAGGTTTAAAATAAAATAAAATCCAAGGTGTTTATTTGTAAAACAGTAAAATTTAAAGATTAATTAGAACAAAATTAAAACTCATGATATTTATTTAAAAAACCAATAATACTTATGTGTGTGTGAGCAAAAATTATAAGAATAAATGCAGACAAAATATGGTTGATTTTAATTGGTTAATTTATTTTAATGTTGAAGTACAACACCAATTTATACTTGAAGATCATAAATGTAACGATCCAATTTTCACTTTATAGGAATTTATCTTTTATATTGGTTGAGGTATTTTAAGAGATTTAATTAATTCATTATTTTAATTAAAAAATAAAAATAATAATAATTTCTTTAAATAAAATTGTTTAGTTTGAAGGAATTAAAACCCAAGAAATTGCGGTTAAATTCATTTGATTTTTTTATTTTTTTGTCTTAACATTGATGCTTATTAACTTTAATTTATTAAGTAATATTCATCTTTAGATTTATTAGCTTTAGTTTTTTAAAAATTTTTCTAATTAATATTATGTGTGAATTGCATAAAAAAATATTGTGTAAATATTCATGAATTATGTTGTTTATGACGCTGATGGATCATATGATGTATTGTTTGGGCTTACAGAAAAGATATTAAAGATAGATTAGTTTGGGCTTGACTAACAAAAATAAAAGACAGTTGTTATTTTCACTCCCCTATTACTAAGATACTCTCATTTGTAATTTTTTTCCCAAAGTACCGCCAGTGTTTCAGAACTAATACACTCCCCTTTTATCAAATGGTGATTTTGCACATAAGGGTTTGCTCAAGCGAGAGGACTGCTAGAAACCATTATGCCTAAAACCTTCATAGACGAAGAATGGGAAAATGAATTGATCAATGTGTTTTATTTAAAATAATACATTCCCCCTTATTTTAATTAAAACCAAAATAAGGGTTTTAGTTTTAGGGTTCGGTCATAGACGAAGATGTATTCAACAAGGAATATTCGGTCATACATGATATCTTATATTATACTTGGTCTTGGTTGAAAAGTTTTGCAGCCAATTTCAAATACTCATATAGCCAGTGGATGGTATGCCCATTGCCCAAGTGCGTGTCTAACTACTTCAATGTTCATGCGTGATGGATCTAATGATTTGAGGATGTCTGTGATGCAATATAATATGTTTTGAGCAAGTGAAATCTAACTTATCTTTTGGGGTATATATACACACACACACACTGTCGAGACATGTGTGGTCTAAGGAATATTGTATACCCATAGGCACAAAATAACTCCATGCTATCACTGATACTACCACTCTACCAAAACTAAGAGATAAACATAAAAATAGATATTTCCTTACACGATATTAAAAAGATATTTACAGAGAATATCAATCATACAAGTAACAGAATCTAGTATTTTAAATATAAAATAAAACTGAACATTAAAAGGATAATATCAAAACTATCTACTCTTAAAAACACCCTATTTATGCCTAAAAAGACCCATCCTATCATATACTTGTATATAACATGAGTAGGGAATGTTCCAAGCTTAGTCACCGTGTGAGTATTAGATAGCACATTTGTTAAAGTTTATTGTTTTTAGCTTACGGATGGGATGAATTAGGATAGTTAGAGGATATATTGCATGGGTTGGGTACCCCTTGTATCCATATCATGAGATTAATGAATTCCTTCTTTTGCTAGTCAAAAACCATTTGGTAAAAGGAGAGTGTATTAGTTTCTGGAACACAGGGTATTTTGGTAAAACAAAATAAAGGGGAGTGTATTAGTAATATTAAGGAGTGAAAATAGAAACTACCAAATAAAATCTATAAAGAAGGGGGGCTGAATGTACCAAGAAGGGAGTTGTGAGTAGTAATAGTGGGCTGCCACACTAGTTGGGCCACTGTCAACAAAAGTAACTAGTAATAGTTTGAGCATTTTGGAGAATTTTGACCCATTAAGCCAAAAATGCATAACGAGCTGCCTGAAACTATTTAACGCACCCCATTTTTTTCTTGGTGCACCTCATAATTATCTAATATCCCCTTTTTACCATTCTTCTTCCTCTCTCCCGCCACCTTCTCCGAGAACCTTCACCATGCGTGAGTGCCACCATCAATCGCGGGCTGCAGTAACCTCTATACCACTAGATCTGTGCACACTATCGCTTCCATGTCCCGCCATCGCCCACGCAAGCCCCCTACACCCCATGCTCGACTCCACCTTTGTGATATAATTATAGATTGTTCAATTTGTAATGCAAATACATTATGGATTGGTCAATCAGTAATACTCATAAGAAAATGCCACAAATTCATCAATCTATAAAGGTGGAGAAACATGTTCGAAACATTTCAATGGGCTAAGAAGTTCCCAAATGAATGTTCAATGGATGTCGTGTCGGATAAGCTCAAAGTCGAGGTTACCAAAATGGGACATCAAGTTTTCTTTCCTTCCCGTCTCCTTGAGCAATCAAGCGATCCACCAAGTGAGACCCGATGAACCCAGCCCCACCTATGACAATGATCTAGAGGGAGGAGGGGGCGTGTGGCACAAATGATCGGCATGTCCACCTTGTTGTAGTGGTTCTTAGGCAACAATTTCTTGATGGCGAGTGTGGTTGGGTGCTGCTGTTGGCACTCGATCATCGCACTGAGGGTTTTTGGACAATTGCGGTGTTGGGTGTGGTGGTTTTGGTTCTGGTCTTCATGATAGTGGTGAAGGGCATTTACGTCCGTTATGGTAAAAAATAGTTTAATTATGGGGTGCACCAAGTCAAAACTGAAGTGCGTAATTGTCCCAACGGCCGATTCATATTGGTTCAATGTAATGGTCGATCCAATGTCCCGTTTATCCTCTCAGCTGATTTTCAAAACTATGCTTTTGATACTAAAATAGTTTTAATTTAGTCTTTATATTTTAATATAATTATGTTCCAAATTCAACATTTTATAATCACTATATACAGCTGGAAAGGAGTAACAACTAATTTCCACTAAATTATATTTTTTTTTTCTTATAATAAATAATTTTAAAACAAAGAATGAGAATACGTCTAAAAATAAAAATTTTAATTTTTTGTTTTTATCCTTGTAGCCGAAATAGCCTACTTGGCAAGCTGTCCATGTCCCATAGTCCAGACCTCTAACCCCGTCCAATAGGAATGCTTATCAATCAAAAACTGTCAACTTGCTCCCCACCTTTTCCCTAACGGCCCACCTTGTTGCTATCATAAAAAGCAAAGAAAATCATTATGGATGCAGCTTTTTTTTTGAATAATAATACGGAACAAAATATTGTTTTTATAAAATTTAATTAAAATATACCTATAATATAATTTTTTTTCGTTGTTATCAAATTATAAATTATTATGTAGGATAAATTATTAATTTTTAATAAGTATTTTAAAAATCACGTTTAAAGTACTTCTTAACTACATGGAAGTATAAAAAATGGTTTCATCTATAATATATAAAATAATATCTCTATAAAATAGAATTTAATGATGAAGCACTCATATAAAATAATTTTACAATAATTCAGAAAAAATATATTATATCATCATCCAATTGCATACTGTTGTTGATATGATTTTTAAGATAATTTTTTAAAAATCAAAAAACTTATTATAATCGATAAATTTGATTAGATGAGAACGAGTGCATGATTTTTTTCTATAAAAAAATATCATATATTAGGTTATATATCATCTTTTTATTGTATAAATAATAAAATTAAATAATTGTTGTTGAAACTTGAAACTATACATAACGAAGAAAGACGATAATTGTATTCGAGTAGTATCCATTTCACATCATAAACTAGTATTTTAGATTGTGTCTGGCATAGAATGAATATTTATTTATATAATTAAAATTTATTATTTGTAATAAAGAAATATTTTCAAATATAGAAATTATATTGTTATAACTAAAAATTGTTATAAATATGTATTTTTAACATATAAATTATATGTTAGATTTATGATAAATAATTTATATTGTGATATATTTTTAAAAAAAATATTGATAATTTTTAAAAAAATCAAGTTAAAACATGTCTAAATTGAAAGAAATAAAATGTTAAGCTAAATCATTCAATTGGTATATATATATATATATATATATATATATATATATATATATATATATATATATATATATATATATATATATATATATATATATATATATATAAAAGATGATATATCATATACATGTTAATGTGTTTATATTTTGAAGATAAAATATATATTTGAAATTGACTTTTGATGTTCAATTATAAATTGTTAAATCATTCCGTTGATAAAAATAAAATAAGAAGAGAGTATTCAAATGAAAATGAATGAGATGGAAAGTTTGACTCGGTTAAAAAAAATTTTGAATATTAAGATGGTGAGAAGAAATGTTTCAATGTCTAGAATATAGTTTTATGTGATTAAGTTAAAGTAAAACTAGTAAGCGAGATCGCTTGAAGACACATTTGAGACATGAGATTGTTAACTATACAAAAATGCTTCAAAATGCTAATATATACATGGAAAAACTATGTGGCTTTCTTATGACAATTGAATTGTCGAAAGACAAATGAATTAACAACTTAAGGGTGTAAATACAAGAGAGATTTTCACGAACTATTAATGTCTAGTTTGTAATGTTTGAGTTTGACTTGTTTAATAATTAAGCCTAATCTCAAGCTTAAGTTTATTCATTTAATTAAATAAACAAACTTGATCGAGCATTTAACGAGTTAAGCTCAAGTATTTCTCAAATAGCTTGGCTCATATACAAAATGTTAAATAAACCATGATAGACATATGTACATGTGTCAAAATATTTTAATTCAACACTATTAGGTTAGAAATTCTATAAACATCTAATGCTATTTGTTTCAAAGAAATTATTGCCATTTTTGTTGATGAAACAATTACTATAAATCTCTATAACTAAAAAGTTTTCTTAGTGTAGCTGTGGACGTAACTATATACATTGTGTGCTGAATCATGTTAAAACTGTGTGTCTTCTCTCTTTTCTCCTTATTCCTTTCTTGTCTTCTTATTCACGGGATTTCCTTAGTTTAGAGGAATTAGTGGGAGTTTTCTCAGTTTAAAGGAGGCAGTGGGAGCAATGGCATTAGAAGAGGGGAAGGTGAAGATCGAGAAGTTCAATGGCAGAGATTTCGGCTTTTGGAAGATGCAGATAGAGAATTATATATATCAGAAGAAGTTGTATCAACCCTTATCAGGGGATAAGCCAGATGACATGAAGCAAGAAGAATGGAACTTGCTAGATCGACAGGCTCTTGGCGTGATCAGATTGACATTAGCCAAGAATGTCACGTTCAACATCGTAAACAAGAAGACTACTGCAGGCTTAATGAAGGTGTTATCATATATGTACGAGAAGCCGTCGGCAAGCAACAAAGTATACTTGATGCATCGGTTGTTCAACCTCAAGATGGGAGAAGGTATCTCTGTAACTGATTATATTAATGAATTTAATACTATTCTTACCTAGTTGGAGTCAGTGCAGATTAAATTTAAGGATGAGATGAAGGCATTGATTCTATTGTCGTCACTACCGGATAGTTGGGCTACAATTGTTACTGCAGTTAGTAGTTCTACAAGGGAGAACACATTAAAGCTTAGTGACATCCGTGACTTGATCTTAAAAGAAGATGTTTGCAAGAGAGATTCAAGAGAATCTTCTAGTCATGTTTCCAATTCAACATTGAATTCTGAAGGCAGGGGAAGGACTACCCAGAAGGGTCAGAATGGTCGAGGCAGATCAAAGTCAAAAGGAAAAGGTCAGACAAAATTTTGAAGTGACATTATCTGCTAGAATTGTGACAAGAGAGATCACTTTACCAATCAGTGCAAGGCACCAAAGAAGAACAAGACTCACAAAAACAAGAAGTGCGATTATGATGAATCCGCAAATGAAGCAACTGATGAATTTGATGATGCATTAATTTGCAGCTTGGATAGTCCTGTTGATTCATGGATTATGGACTCATGTGCGTCATTCCACACCACTCCCTCTAAAGATTTATTGTCTAACTATATTTCTGGAAGATTTGGGAAAGTTTACCTTGCACATGGAAAATCTCTGGACATTGTCGGAAGAGGTGATATTGACATCAAGACCTCTAGTGGATCCCTATGGACATTGCACAATGTCAGACATATTCCTGCCTTAAAGAGAAATTTAATGTCTATAGGGCAGTTGGATGATGAGGGGCATTACACCACTTTTGGAGATGGAGCTTGGAAGGTAACAAAAGGCAATCTCGTTGTGACTCATGGAAAGAAGCGAGGATCTCTTTACATGATTGTAGATAAGGATATGGTAGCAGTTACTGAGGCAGTCAACAATTCAACCCTATGGCATCAAAGACTTGGGCACATGAGTGAAAAAGGAATAAAGCTTATGGTGGCAAAGGGTAAGCTATCAAGCCTGAAGCATGTTGATGTTGGTGTTTGTGAACATTGTATCTTTGGAAAGCAGAAAAAGGTTAGCTTCTCAAGGGCAGGGAAGACTCTTAAAGTTGAAAAGCTAGAATTGGTGCACACAGATGTTTGGGGGACAACCCTAGTGAAATATGTTGGAAACTCACGCTACTATGTCACCATTATCGACGATTCTACCAGAAAGGTATGGGTTTATTTTCTTAAAAATAAACCTGATGTGTTTTCTGTGTTTAAAAGGTGGAAAATGGAAGTTACAAATCAGACAGGTCTAAAGGTTAAAAGTCTGAAATCTGACAATGGCGGGGAGTATGATAGTCAGGAGTTTAAGGACTTCTGTTCAGAACATGGGATCAGAATGATTAAGACAATATCAGAAACACCTGAGCAAAACAGTGTTGCAGAAATGATGAATAGAACCTTGAATGAGAGAGTGAGGTGTATGCGGATCCAATCTGGCTTGCCTAAAGCATTCTGGGCAGAAGCAATAAACACAACAGCATATCTCATCAATAGAGAACCATCAATTCCTTTGAATTATCAGCTGCCCGAAGAAGTATGGTTTGAAAAGGAGGCAAAACTTTCACATTTAAGAATTTTTGGTTGTGTTTCATATATACTGATAGACTCTAATAGTAGAGATAAATTGGATCCGAAGGCGAGGAAGTGCTATTTTATTGGTTATGGATCTGACATGTATGGCTACAGGTTTTGGGGTGACCAAAACAAGAAAGTTATCAGAATTAGGAATGTCACTTTTAATGAGAACTTATTTTATAAGGACAAAATTTCTGCAGAATCTACATGTGCAGGTAAACTATCAGAAATTTTTGAGAAAGCAACACTAGAAGAAATTTTAGAAAGTGATGTAACCAATAGAAACCAGAGTACAGGCGTAGAGGTTGAGTTAGAACCAGAACCATTAACTCCTCCAAGAAAATTTAGCAGAATCTCAGTACCACCAGATAGGTATTCCCTTTCATTGCATTATTTGTTGTTAACTGATGTTGGTGAGCCAGAATGTTTTAGTGAGGCTACGTAGGGGAATGACACTATTGAGTGGGAGCTAGCAATGAAAGATGAGATGAAATCCCTTTAGAAGAATAAGACGTGGTCTTTAATTAAATTGCCAGAAGGAAAGAAAACTTTACAGAATAAGTGGGTCTATAGGCTAAAGGAAGAATCTGACGGTAGAAGAAGATACAAGGTGAGACTTGTGGTGAAAGGGTTTCAGCAGAAACAAGGAATTGATTTCACAGAGATCTTCTCTCCAGTTGTAAAGATGACTACCGTTAGAGTTATTCTGAGTATTGTAGCTGCAGAGAATATTCACTTGGAGCAGTTAGATGTTAAAACTGCATTCTTGCATGGGGATTTAGAGGAAGATATCTATATGACCCAACCAGAAGGTTTTGAAGTGTCAGGCAAGGAGAATCTTGTGTGCAAGCTTCATAAAAGTTTATATGGCTTGAAACATGCATCAAGGCAGTGGTACAAGAAGTTTAATAAGTTTATGAGCAACTCAGGATTCAATATATGTGACATGGACCATTGCTGCTAGGTTAAGAAATATACTAATAGCTATGTTATCCTTGCCATGTATATTGATGACATGTTGATTGCAGGATCTAGTATGGCAGAAATTAACAAGCTGAAGCAACAGTTGGCAAAAAACTTTGAAATGAAGGATCTTGGTTTAGCTAAACAAATCCTTGGTATAAGAATTCTTAGAAACAGATCAGAAGGAATTTTGAAGATGTCTCAGGAGAAATATATACACAAGTTGCTTGACAGGTTTTACCTTGAAGATTCTAAGACAAGGAATACCCCTTTGGGATCTCATTTGAAGTTTTCAAAGAAGCAATCTTTGCGAACAGATGAAGAAAAATGTTACATGTGAAGAGTACCATATGCATCAGCAGTCGGGAGTTTGATGTATGCTATGGTGTGTACCAGACCTGACATAGCACATGCAGTGGGAGTTGTCAGTAGGTTCTTATCAAATCCAGCAAAGGAGAATTGGGAAGGCGTAAAGTGGATACTCAGATATCTGAAGGGTACTTCAAGGATGTGTTTGTGCTTTAGAAAAAGCAATCTTACTTTACAGAGATTTTTAGATTCAAATTTGGGAGGATATTTTGATACCAAGAAAAGCACCACATGCTACATTTTTACTTTGAGAGGTATTGTTGTGAGTTGGAAGTCTAAACTTCAACATAGAGTTGCTTTCTCAACCACGGAAGTCGAGTACATAGCTATCTCAGAAGCAGCTAAGGAGATGATTTGGCTAAAGAATTTTCTCAATGAATTAGGTAAAGAACAAGATAATGCTTTAATATTTAGTGATATTCAAAGTGCTATAAGTCTTGCTAAGAATCCAGTTTTCCATTCTAGATGCAAGCATGTTCAATTAAGATACCATTTTATCAGGGAGTTGATAAATGATGGAGACTTATCTTTGCTGAAGATCTTAGGATCAGAGAATCCAGTAGATATGTTGACTAAAGCTGTTACAACTGACAAGTCGAGGCTTTGCATTGCCTCAGTTAGCTTTGCATTGCCTCAGTCGATGAACTCATTGCTTACAAGGAGCTGCTAGAGTTTGGAACTTATACCCCAAGTGGGAGGTTTGTTAGAGTTTTGTGGTCTTAGTTCTTTTGTCCCACATCACTTGATTTGTAAAACTTGTGTCTCATTAGTGCTATATATAGAAACACCTTGTAAGCTTTAAATGTGTGCAAAACTATGCAAGTAATAAAAAGTTCTCTTAGTGTAGCCGTGGACGTAGGTACATACATTGTGTGCTGAACCACGTTAAAACTTTCTGTCTTCTCTCTTTTCTTCTTATTATTTTCTCATCTTCTTATTGCTCTATACTAACAATAACACCATACACGTTGCATAAATGGCTATCGGTTTCAAAGAAGTGTGTATGCCATCATCCATATTTTAAAACTAGTCCTTTTCATTCTTGTCATTTTTACTTGATTGCAATTTATTATTTTCATCTACTTCTCCTTTGATTTCTTCTCCAAACTTCAATCTTATTTATGTAATACCCTAGAGGTTGTTACCTTAACTATGCTTAGTTGTCTAGGAACACAAAAATTATAAACTACAATAAACAACATGTGAAAAGTTACTCATAACTTAAAAAGATTATTACACAAAAACAAAACGGTATCATGCATATTTGATCCAACTATTTATCATTGTTATGCTTCTACAAGCATAAGGGAGAAATACAAAATATAAGCTATAGATACGTCTTCTTACATGCATCAACTTTAAGCTCCACCAACATGTACCTCCATGGATTTCTTGAAAAAAATGAGAACTTAGAGAGGTAAGACATAATGTCCCGATGAGTGATTTAAGGACTCTACGGGCAGTTAGACTCTTTTACTCAAACATCATTTTCGCTTATCTCTAATGACTTTTCTCTTATTAGTTTTATGGTAAATATCTCATACTTGAGGTTGGATCTACACCTTCCCATCAATAATTATTTTTGTTAACTTCTCTCTTATTCTCAGACTATTATACCAATTTAATCTCCTTATTAGTTTTATAATTTCGTCTCACCGATAATATCTTCCTACCAAACCTCTATATAGTTAACATCAACATTCCTTACTTAGTCTCTACCTTTTTTCATTTCATACTTTGAGTTGTCTACCAAAGTCAAGTCTAGGGTTATTATTACTTCAAGGTATTTCCAATATTCACCTTATACTATTATATCGTTAATCACATTACAAGTCACATTACATTATTCTAGATATAACCCTTATAAATTTTACCATGATTTCACATCAATTCACATTACAAGTCACATTATCAGCTTTCACATATAAACAAATATATAAACAATCCTAGATGAAATCACTCACACTTCATGACATTCACATCACAAAGCACATAAGTCAAACACATTCACAATCATGTACACTTGCAATGCAATGTCTTTTATTTCTTTCTATCCCATATGCAAGTAGTACCGTTAAAAACCTTTTGTGAAAGTAGCTTATGAGTACAAGCAAATTGAAAAATTCACTCTGGGAATCCGATACTAACATTGTCTACTAGGATGACACCTCTGACGACTTGTCAAGGTTATCCAACTTTGTAAGGATGTCCCAACCCATGAGATCAACATGGGCTTATAGAGGTTTCATATAAGGTATCACCACCCTCAAGGCCGAAGTTCAATAACCCTTCGCGACCTCCCCAATCACGCTCATATACATACTTTTGAAACCACATATATCTCACGTCATGATGCATTATTCACATAGATGCACATGCCCTTACTTAACAATTCACATGGAGGATCCTACCTCTCATAAGCTAGGTACTACTTGTTATAATTACATCACACATGCCATGCTCTCTTACCTCAAACACAAAGTATTATGCATAATATATCATACTCCTTAAAATTCTTATAGCTTATTGTCATATTTTTCTCCTACACAACTACAACCACCATAGAGTGTAAGCATAATATCTAAAGTTATAATATCCCCTTCAAGTTAATCTTTATATTGTTTGAAACCTAAGAAAATTACCTATAACTTTTGTGACCTCAAAATTTGGTATGCTTGTCTACTATGCATAAAGTTAGAAGGAACATGAAATTGTTCTCTAATCTTGAGAGCTCAATCTTTATCCACTAATTTGATCATACCTTGAGTTATAGACCTTTTTGGGGTGAATCAAATGTCATTAGTCACCTATCATCCAAAGCTACATTTCTTATGAAGACATTCAAATCTAATTCAGTCATTAATTTCTCTTAGCGAAGTCCTAAATTTCCTCACTCACCATTTTTTGTCCAAATTTTGCTTAGCAAATTTCTTCCAAGGACACTTTCATATCCTTATGCCTATTTTGCTCACTAAATCCCTAATTTTAAGATGAGTTGTGACTGAAATCTCTAATATCTTTTTGACTCTCTTCTCTTCTTTCTCATCCCTTCTATTTTATGACAACTAATCCTAATTTGTTTCTTTCTTCTCTTAATATAAAACATATAGCATACTTAATCTCTTGTTAGGTCATAGTTACTCTTTTAGAGTCTTATATATTATTCCTATTAATATTTAAAATTAGAGTGATAATAATAATAATAAGAACAACTTTTACTCAAATAATATAATAGTGGGGTCTTAATAAGAGTCTCATTTATTTTAATTATTCTATTTATTTCTTAATTTATCAAAGAAGTACTACGTGAACTAGCAACAAGTGTTTACATAGAAACTACATCTCACAAAATTGTAACATGAGATGCAATCCATTTTAAGGAAAAAATAAAAAGGTCATATAGTACTAGAAATCCTCTACAACTTAACAAGTTTCAGATGCTGTTGTGACAAAACAAACCTATTTCAATAATTTATTTTAAAATTATCCATTTTAATATTTTTCTTATAATCTTATCCAACTATTAGTTCAATCACACAATTCACATGACAAATAAAAGGTAAAAGGAAAACTAAAATAATGTCTACAAAGGTTTATCTAATTAATAAGAAATAAATTTATATTTTATAATAGTCTGAATTTAAATTTAATTGTTGAGTGAGAATTTTGTTAGTAATAAATTAAATATTTAATGAAAAGTAATCAGATTTAATTTAAAAGTGATTTTACCGTCTAGATGTAGATCGAAAGAATAAATCTGATGATAAAACTTGAATTAAAATCAACTCAACAAAATAAATTTGAATCACCAACAAGACTTCAACGCTCAAGTTAATCATGAGATAATAAGAGAGTTATAAAAAAGAACCACAGAAAAAATATATAAAAAATCAGCTTATATACCACTATCTTAGCAAAATATAAAAATATGTAAATATTTATCGATAAATTATCTCTCCGTCTAGAAATCTCACTTGCCACCTTTTGGTAGAATCTAGACTCTGACAAAGTTGAAAACTTTTTTAACTTTTAATTACAATTTTTGGAATTAATTTTCTTGCTAAACTTTTTTTTAAAAAAAAAAAAGTCATAAGTGGGTCCATCATCATGTAACTTTCAGTTACATGTTCCGTCTGAGTTTTGGTGTGTGTATGTTGTGTCACTTCCACTGGTGGCTGATCTGCTTACATGCCAACCTTGTCCCTTTCCTTGACGTGACTCCCGTCTCTTCCCCACCTCCGTCCATCCACCTACTACCTTCCCCCCTCTTGCCATTAATATATCCTTTTCTTTCCTTCATAGATGCATATGAATCAATCAATCATTATTTCATTAATTAAATTAATAAAATTGATCTCTTAATTAAATCATTTAAAATTTGAATCTTCATTGATTTTGGTATCAAATAAATCATATTAAAAAAAATAATCATCTACTCAAAATTTTGGACAAAGATGAATTACGATTTCTAACAAAAACTACTTTATACCAAATAATATTTTTTTTTTGACAAAATTGGATTCACCAAACTCCACTAACTTAATTAACCATTAACCCAGTTGAGTTCCCATCCCATCGCTTTCCTCTCTCATTGGAAAAAAAAAGCATTAAAGACAGATGCTACTTACATATCCGTCTTCTTCGAAATCTATCATTATTATTCTACATCTAAGATAAAAAAAAAAATAATAAATAAAGGAAAAAGAAAAAAACAAGCTACTGCTAATAATATTTGGTTTTGTTTTTCTTTATAATCAAAACACAACCTCGTGTGATTCCATTGAGTAGTTGTTGTTATTTCTGCAAGTAGTGGTGGTGGCGGCGGCGACAGCGGTGGTGGCGGCGAAGAGTGGAAACAACAACTGGCAGCATTATTGTTGCTGTATGTCAGTGGAATATTATTGCAGTGGGATTTACTACGCTGAGCTTGCTAACCCTCTCCAATGGCCACAGCTCAGGAAAAAACGACGCCATGTTGCGCCACCCAAAATAACAACAAGGTCGCACTCGCAGCACCTCCAACTTCTTCTTCTTCTGCGCCACAACAACAATCACAATCACAACAACGGCCCTCTGTTGCCACCTTCATTTCCGCCATCGATTCTCCTCCCAAAACCGCTTCTGCCAAAGGTTTCTTTCTTTTTTAATATTTCATTTTTTTTTATCAGTGAAAATCAAATACCCTGTCTGAGATTTCCAATAACTCATATATTTTACTCAACCAACTCAGCGACTCCGTTTTTATTGTTATTTGACTTGATCGTCTTTCTTGGTTGCTAATAGAATGATGTGAATAAACAAGTTAGTCATGTCAAAGTAGTTTATATTTTCATTCAGTCAATTTATTTATTTGTTTGACTTATCCTTTTCTTTATGATGATTTTCTGACTCCAATTTTTATTTGAATTTGACTATCAGTTATAAAAGTACACTTTACTCACTCCTTTTCTTTCTTCCATACCCATGATTGATCTAGCTCTATTCTAATTGTCTGATTCCAATTTCGTTTCTTTTCATTTTCACCATCATTTTCTCTATATACTCTCATCTACGGAACAGAGTAACGTACTCCTTTTCTTACTTGGACTTAGCTACATGGTAAAAACACACTGCGCTTCTCTTATACTGAGTTTTAATCTTTTTTTCCTTTTGGATTTTTTTGTTTTTTTGTATCAATTTCATGCTTTGTTCTTATTTTAGCTTCTCTTTATACTCGGTGGAAGAATTTTTAGAATTTTCAACTTGTCATGCAGGAGAACTTGAATGAATTGCCATGTTTCCTTTTAATTGCATAAAGAAAGAGAACATTTTTCTTTTTCCTCTCAAATAATCAGCCTATATTCTTAATATGGAGAGCAATGTATAGGTTCTTCTATGACAATCTTTAGTTTGTGCAGTCCTTTGATGTGTCTGCTTGGGGAGGTTAGGAGTCCTATCTTTAGGGGTTATTTTTAAGGACAAAAGTTAGATGTAGTTCATCAGGTGCTTTAGGTATTGTTCTCCAATCAAAATTGGAGTTTCATTCCAGTAGTCTATGTAATGAAAGTTTGTATTAAAGACCAGCATAAGTTATTTAAGTGAAGCTCCTAAATATTGATTAGAGAATAGTACTAAAATGTTGCATCTAAGTTTTGTCCTTTCTTTAATTCCCCCAATTTCAATGAGGATACAATTATGCTCTGCTGTATTTTGCTTCATGGGTGCTTCAACTTTGTTGCTCCCTCTGATTTGCAGGAAGATTGGGAACCTTCTTGTGTTTTGGGTTTTATACCCAGTTTTGCCATGCCATTTTTGTTGTCCTCGGTCTTTTCTGTTTTTCTTATCGTCTGCCTAGTTTATGTGCTCATTTCTCCTCAATGAAATTTCTTATCCAAAGTTGAAGAACTGTTCTTTTTGGCATAATAGGTATCACTGTCATGGTGAGAGCTCAAACCAGCCACCCTTTGGATCCACTAACTGCTGCTGAAATATCAGTAGCTGTAGCGACCGTTCGAGCAGCTGGGGCAACACCTGAGGTACATAACTCATTTTCCTCCTTGGTATACATTTTGCTTGGCTATACTACCAAGTAATGGCAAAACTGTGCTAGACATTGCCCATCAAGCTATAACCTCTATATTACTGTTTCTGCATGTTGATGAAGTTCTTTGATCATCTTAGGTGAGGGATGGCATGCGCTTTATTGAAGTAGACCTGGTAGAACCAGAAAAGCAAGTTGTTGCATTAGCAGATGCATATTTCTTCCCTCCTTTCCAACCATCACTGCTCCCTAGGACAAAAGGTGGACCTGTGATTCCAACTAAACTTCCTCCAAGGAAAGCAAGACTAGTTGTTTACAATAAAAAGTCGAATGAGACAAGCACATGGATTGTTGAACTTAGAGAAGTTCATGCAACAACTCGAGGTGGACACCATAGGGGCAAAGTGATTTCATCTACAGTTGTTCCTGATGTTCAGCCTCCAATGGTATACAAACTTACTCCAATTTTTATTCTTCCTTAAAATGGTGATGCTTATTAGGGTTTTTTTATTCTTCAACATCCCATGCTAATTGATTATTAAACTATTTATCTTTTTCTTTTCCAATTTTTCTATGTGGAAGTTTGTAATTTTCTTCCCTTTAGAATTTGAAAGGCTTTGCTATAACTTGCCCAAAGTGCTTAAAGAATGGAAGTCACACTGAGCATTAACTTAAGAAGCCATTGGTACTATCTTAATTTTATATTACTTTGTGCTGTGACTTTGTTCATCTCACAGAATTTAAATGACTTTGCCAATACTTGTACATGAACTTAGAGAGAATTGAAATCACTTCTTAAGTTCCTATAAGATTGTTCTTGGTCAATCCTAAGAAGTTGTTGGCACAATCATCTTTTTGTCTTCAATTGTATGACTACTTCAAGTAGAACTAATGTTAGCTTTTGGTGACAAAAATAGTGGGTAAATTCAGAAAGAACATGTTTGCGGACTTGAATTATATAGATTTACTTAGAATTTCATGCACGAAACGGGAAAAAATTATATCATTTACCCATTTCAAGCAATTCACTTAATCATGCTTTCATTGTAGGCCAATTGGTGTGAAACAAAGTAGTCAAACTCATTAACGGTTATGAACATTATTATTCTAATAATCAAGCAAAAAAGTCCCCCATTTGCAAAAAGAGGGATGTTTGTTGCCATCTACACAAACTATTTTCTACAATCAAGTAATATTGAAAGAAGAAACTGAGATAGGAATATCCCTTTCCAATCTATGGATAAAATCGAAACTCACAGGATTAAATGTATCCAAATTGAATACCCAAATTATGATAATTACAACTGCTACATTGACCTTCAAGTTTTTCAATTATTTTCAAATCGACATTTTTATGTTGTCTTTCTGCACCTATAGGATGCTGTGGAGTATGCTGAGTGTGAAGCTGTTGTAAAGGACTTTCCTCCCTTTCGTGAAGCAATGAAGAAGAGAGGGATTGAGGATATGGATCTCGTGATGGTAGATCCCTGGTTAGTTACTGCTTCAAGATTATTTGATTGGCATATTATGAGAATTTATTTCAGCTATGTCTTGTTCTATCTAATACTTGTGGTGTTGAAACTTGTAGGTGTGCTGGATATCACAGTGAAGCTGATGCTCCTAGCCGGAGACTTGCTAAACCACTAATCTTTTGTAGGACTGAAAGTGACTGCCCTATGGAAAATGGCTATGCCCGTCCAGTTGAGGGAATCCATGTACTTGTTGACATGCAAAATATGGTTGTTCTTGAATTTGAAGATCGTAAACTTGTCCCCCTTCCACCTGCTGATCCACTAAGAAATTATACTTCTGGTGAAACCCAAGGAGGAGTTGACCGAAGTGATGTGAAACCCTTGCAGATTATTCAGCCTGAAGGTCCAAGTTTTCGTGTTAATGGGCACTTCATTGAATGGCAGAAGGTGGTTGTTTGTCTAAGTATATTTTCCAAAACAACATCAATGTATCATCCTTATCATGAATTGCTATAACTGATTGACAATTTTTTGCAGTGGAATTTTCGTATTGGATTCACTCCTAGGGAGGGTTTGGTTATTCATTCAGTAGCCTATATTGATGGAAGTCGGGGACGGAGACCAGTGGCCCATAGATTGAGCTTTGTTGAGATGGTGGTCCCATATGGAGATCCTAATGATCCTCACTATAGGAAAAATGCTTTTGATGCTGGGGAAGATGGCTTGGGTAAAAATTCTCATTCTCTGAAGAAGGTAAAGGCATTTGCTTATATTCCATTCATTCTTGTCTTTATTTTTCCTCCTTTCTCAATGTAGATGAAATTGAATTTGTTTTGCATAATGTCATTATTTCAGGGCTGTGATTGTTTAGGCTATATCAAATACTTTGATGCGCATTTCACAAACTTCTATGGAGGTGTTGAAACAATTGAAAACTGTGTTTGTTTGCACGAAGAAGATCATGGTATTTTATGGAAGCATCAAGATTGGAGAACAGGTTTGGCTGAAGTTCGAAGGTCTAGAAGGCTGACAGTTTCTTTTATATGCACTGTGGCTAACTATGAGTATGGATTTTTCTGGCACTTTTATCAGGCAAGTTAAATATCCATGCATTTACCTGTGAGTCTTTTGAATGATATTGGTAGAACCATCAATTATTTTGAGGCCTAGTAATATATTCCTTTCCTTTAAATACATACTACTATCTCAGGTAGTATGGTTTGTCTATAGAGTACTGAGAGGGATTCAAGGGGAGGGATATACCCTAGCAAGTAGCAACTAAATCAGAATGGGAGTAGGATTGGTAGCATTGCTTGCATCGATATTTTATATTGCAAAGAGATATTCCATTTATTTTGAATTTCATGTATATTAAATCTATGCATTTTTCTCATCTAATATTCCAAATTGCATTCCTTATTTATGGCTTTCTGCTGTATTTAAATGTTTAAACCTCAAACATATTAGTTTGTTGTCTCTATAATTCTTTGTTTGTATTTTCCTTCTTGCAGGATGGAAAAATAGAAGCAGAGGTCAAGCTCACAGGAATTCTCAGCTTAGGAGCATTGCAACCAGGTGAAACTCGAAAATATGGCACAACCATTGCACCTGGACTATACGCGCCTGTCCACCAACATTTTTTTGTTGCTCGTATGGACATGGCAGTAGATTGCAAGCCTGGTGAAGCATTTAATCAGGTTAGCGTGCAATTTCATTTTCAACTGGGCAGGTTCTTTCATGCAAAAGGAAATTTTTTCTTCTCCCCCACCTGGCCTAATCATATAATGGTAACAATAGAATAACTCATGCAATAGTTAGGTGTCTTGCATTCTATAGCTGGACAATGAGCTGTCTATAATTATTGTCTTTCAGAAGAGTACAATATATTAACAGTGATTTGTAGTTTGTCTTTTCATTGTGTCGTTTTGACTACTAACTACCATGATCTAAATCTTTGACATTGCTACCATGGCTGTATGAGGTTTCTGTTCTTTTACCTGTTTATACTTGATTTTCCATGTTGAACTCCTGATTTTATGACTCAATAGTTCATTTTTACAGTTCCTTTTTGTTAGGAAGGTTGATCAGATTCGGTCATGGCATGAGCCAAAAGCCTTGCCAGTGTACCAAAGGAGGAATAAGGCCCATCAGGCCCATAATTGTAGCTAGAATAATAAAGAGTTGGTTATTCTACTGTAATGACAGTTGGGATCATTCTGTTAGAACAGTTATGTCAGTTAGGGGTAATGAGGATAAATAGACCCTTTTGTCAATAGCTGGAGTTAGTGACAGTTTACCTTTGGTATTTGACAAGGCTAGTCCTTGTGGAAAGGAGAGTGCTCCTTTGTAAACACTTACTGTTCTTACATAATAGAAAACTATTTCCCTGTTCTCTCTGAATCACCACTCTCATATATCTTCTTTCTATCCCAAAATCCCTATTATCTGCATAATCATCTAGGATTCCTAACACTTTTTGATATAAATGTCTTCATCTTCCATCATAAAGCTAGAACTCATCAAGTATAAGCTCATATCTTCCCTCTCTGCCCAGGTTGTTGAGGTGAATGTCAAAGTTGAAAAGCCAGGAGACAATAATGTTCATAACAATGCATTTTATGCTGAAGAAAAACTGCTTAAATCAGAAATGGAAGCAATGCGTGATTGTGACCCTTTATCTGCTCGTCACTGGATTGTAAGTTCTTACTGATTTTGAAACCCCCTCTCCCCAGGAAAAAAAATATTCAGATATTAATTTTTTTCCCTGGGTGAATATTTCTGCTGTCACTGTCCACTTTAGATGTTGTAGCAGGGGCAATCTAAAATTTTCTGATCTGGCTGCTGTTTTATGCTGCTTCTGATCTGTAAGTTATGAAGGATATTGCACAGTACTACTTATGCTACATATGTGAAAATTTATTTACATAATTTGAAAAAAAGTTTTTTTTTTGAGATTGCATGATTCAAGTAGTCATTGATTTAAGATGTCCATAGGCAATTAATTGTACCAAATTTTTCTTATAGACATAGTGTGTGTTTGGAAATCATTTGTTAATATAGATCAACAATCTCTCATTGTGTCTGACACAGAAGCTACCCTCAGTGGCTTCTGCGTCTCTTAATTTGACATGAAAAATAACACGGCGTGAGTAAAAAAAACGTGTCCAAACACTGATACTATTCCAGGATGCTTATATTTTTGAAAATCATGAATCTGTATTGACACATGAATGTGTTTTTGTTAGCTGTTTCATTGTTTTTTTTTTATATACGAATTTCTCTCTTTTCCAAATTTCCAAGTTCATATATTTCCTACAGGCATATTCACTGTGTCAGTAGTTATATTTTTTAAATGTTGGGATTATTTGCTAGTTTGAACAAACTATATATCTTACAATATATTACATTTTAGGTTAGGAACACTAGGACTGTAAACCGAACTGGGCATCTAACTGGTTACAAGCTAGTACCTGGCTCAAATTGTTTACCTTTAGCTGGCTCAGAGGCCAAGTTTTTGAGAAGGGCAGCTTTCTTGAAACACAACCTTTGGGTTACTCCTTATGCACGCGATGAAATGCATCCTGGAGGAGAGTTCCCTAATCAAAATCCACGTGTTGGAGAGGGTTTGGCTACTTGGGTTAAGCAAAATCGATCACTGGAGGAAGCTGATATAGTTCTTTGGTTAGTTCACTCAATTCTTGTGAGATGATGATACCTGCTACTTGACCAGTTTAATGTTAAAAGTTTTATAAAAATAATATTGAAAAAAACACTTTTATCTATTTGGGGTTGATTTGTTTATATAGCAAATAAGTTATGCACGGACAGTGTAAAACGTTTGTCGAATTTTACAATAATTCTGTTAAAAGTCATACTAATGGTGATTATTTATTGGCTGAGAGTAAAACTATACACTAACAGTACATGGTCATTAAACTGTTGTTTATATATATTGCAAATTTCTTTTACCCAGATGAAGTTGCTCTTTGAACAAGTAATCAAAATCAAAACAACTCTAAATCGGTAAAACGTTTTATTCATATGACTTTAATTTATTAATTTGATATTAATATGGTAAAAAAAAACTTTTAATATTGTGTGTACTATTATACTTGCTTTATGCATGCTCCTTCTCAAATAACCTTTTCCATTGCAAACTTGAATATGCAGCTGCGCTAATAATGAGTAGCTAAGGCCTGAGGTGCCATCAATGACTGATAATTGTTGTTTTAGACTCAGTTCTGATGTTGTGGTTATTTATTTTTGCACATGTCGAAATGTTGCAGGTACGTATTTGGAGTGACACACATTCCTAGATTGGAAGACTGGCCTGTTATGCCCGTGGAACGCATTGGTTTCATGCTTATGGTATGCTATTCACCATTAGTTTGTGCCTTTACCACTCTTTGCGATTTTCAAATGAGATTCATACTGAAACACTTTTCACTCAAATGTACAATATTGAAGAAATTCTAGCGACACACCATTTTGAATACACGTTTTCTTATTGGCTGAAATTGATAGGAAATGCCATTTTTGTGGGTCTCACTTTTGTAGTTAATATTTTAACCAATAGTTGATAGTGTGTTACAAATAATACTTGTTAGAAGGAATGTGTTAATGAGTGTCATGCTAACACTCATCTGTTCCACCAAATATTTACCTGGAAACAAGCTAATACTAGTTTTGTGTTCATGCATTTTATGATATGCAGCCGCATGGGTTTTTCAATTGCTCGCCTGCTGTTGATGTTCCACCAAACCAAAGTGATTTGGATGACAAAGAGAATGGCCTGCCAGCCAAGCCTATTCAGAATGGGCTAATTGCCAAGCTTTGAAAGGATAAAAAATGAGGAGGATCTGCCTCTCTACGTGGTTATGTTCAAATTATTAAATAAAATATTCAATACAACTGTTTGTGCTGGTTTCAACCTGGCTGGATATTTAAGAAACGCCTATTACTGTAATTTGTACTGTATAACTTGTATGTACGTTTGTTGCATGGTAATGCTTGGTAACTTAAATGTTCATTTGATTTGATGTGGAATCTGTGCTGCTGAAGTACTTAATTAGGCGCCTCATTGTGCGAAGTTTAAAATAAAACTGGATGATAAAAGTATTTTTTTGGGATAAAAATCTGAACGTTAGAAAACTCCACTATCCCAAGTTTAATTAAAGTTGTGATTTTTTATAGAAGAACTAGGGCAATTGTGTCCTGCACCACACGTTTTGCTTCATGCACACTCAAAATTTTCAATATCCCAAACTTACCCTCCTCTTGCTACACTCAAAACCCTAACACCTCCCCTTCCTTTTCCCTTGCCCATTGCAGCTTCGAAGTAGGTTCTTTTTTATGTGTAGCTTGTGCCATTGACGCCATTTAAGGTGAGCTTTGCTTCGACTCTTTCCTTTTCAGACATAATCTTCTGGGTTGGAAATATATTCTAAAAACCTTTGCCAGAAGTAAACATTCAGGAATAGTACTCTGAAACAAGATATGAGATGGAAAAATAATCTGGAATAAATATGTTTGTAATAGTCCAGAATAGCTATTTCGATTCTTAAATTGATTTCGTAACCTTCTGGGTTATTTGTTCTGGAAGTGGAGCACCCTAATACAGGAGTCGCGCAAGGTGATGGTTTGGTTGTTTGGATCATGCAAGTTGGTGGGTTTGGTTGGTTAGGTCGCACAAGGTGGTGGTCGTGCACGTAAATGTGGGTGATGGTAGGTCTGGTCATAGTTGGGTTAGGGTGATGGATGGCACACAATTTTGATAGATCAGCTAGAATATGAAATTAACGAACTATGGTGGAGAAGGGGAATAGATGTCTTGCTTCCATTACCTATCTATTTAAGGAAACTAAAAATTGAAAACTTTTGACTTTTAAGTAACAGTAATCATCTCTGTCTAGTGGTGGGATTTGATATAAGCACGGATTAAAGGTTCGACCTTCAATATTACAATTATACACTTGTTTTAGACCATAGTTTTTGCAAGATTTTTTACCCAGAAATTGCATTTATGCTCGATCACTAATGTTGGATAGGCACGGGAATTAGGTATTGATATGAGTGAATCATCTCTTTAAAATTGTTGTAATTTTTAACTTATAAAATTATTATTTCCAGAAATTTTTTAGGAATCTGGTTCAGGTACGAGTACAACATCAATTTTGAAATACATCTGTAAATTAATCCCGCCACACAGAAACACAAATGGTTACTCTATCACATTCTTTGTGTATTGCAGAAGACATAGCAAATCTAGCATCTCTTGACTGATAAGTTCATATATGTTAGCATATGTGAGTCTGAAAGTGAGGTCAGTTCAAAGGATCATTCACGTGACTGCAGAAAAACACACACAATCATAAAAATCAAAACATTCCCCTGGTGCAACATATATTGTCCAACCGTCCAAGAGTCTAATATGGTCATCTTTTAGGCAATTGTGCTACCGAAACTCTCATCTATAAATGGAAATACAGAATTAGAATTTAACTTTAATGGTATACATATCTTAGTTACTTTATTTCTTTAATATAGTATAGACAATTTTAACTTCAACTTTATTTTTAATGATGCAGCTTTAAAATATTTATTGACAGATTATTTGCATGTGATAAATAAAGAGATTGAATTAGAGACAAGAGGAATAGAGAAACGAATAGAATATTCTCCTTATTTAGATAAATGAATGAAATTAAATATGTATAGATGAACCTCACCAAAATAATTTTCTACACCAAAGACAAGAAGTGTGAGGGAAATGGTTGGTGGTGTTTTATTTTTGGATGAAATTTTTAAAAATCAAATAATTGTTTGATAACAAAGAATAGATAAAAAAAAATAGGGTAAAAAGTTTTGTTTTGGTGGGCTCCAAGTCTTTTTTTTTCTATTTGTATAATTTTTTGGGATTTTTTAAGTAAGTGAAGAGAAAAAATTTATATTTTTTTTATCCCTAGGAATTGGGTACCGAAATTCAAAATTTTTGGTAACCATAATCGTTAGGCGCAAAATGATTGGAAAATGGGCTGAAAATTAATTCGAATCCCATCTGATAATTCTTAGTGAATTGAAGGATTAATTAAATTATTTATTTAATCTAATAAGGTTGTTGAAATTATAAAGGAGTTAGTTAAAGTAAATAATGGAGTGGTAGTTTGTGGAGGCAAAAATGTAAGAGGTATGAACTAATGGAGATAATGTTGAATTCACATCCCAAGATTTCAATTATCACAAATTGCATATTATGTATGCTTTGGAAGATGTAGAATAATCAAGAAATATAGCTTTGTCTGATTTCTCATCAAATTTTCTAAGATTGTTTTTGTTGTTTAGACTATAACATTTAAAGACATGAAAGTATGATATCCTTGGTTTTCTAACCTTTCCATAATTCATATGAAGTCTTGTTTATAACCTTTATATAGACATTGTTCAAAATGTAACAAGTTGTGTTGAGAGTTTTTGCCCAAAAATAATTTTGTATGTCAGACTCTCTTATAAGAGTTATAGTAATCTCTTATAAGGTTCTATTTTTACTTTCCACAACAACATTATGTTGAGGTGTTCTTGGACATTAAAGATTTAAATTGAAATTAAAAAACCTTTTGTAGAAGCAAGGCTTCAAGAAGATTTTGATGATGCCAACAATCAAGCATATCCAAGATAACTCAAGAAGATTTTGATTTCAAGAATGTCTTCATGGATAATTCAAGCAAACATCAAGCAAACATCAAGCAATCCAAGATATTCAAGTTAGATTGACTAGATAAGTTCTTAAGTTAGAATTATAAGTTAAAATTGAAAGCACAAAAATTTGGCCAAGTTATTTTCCTTTCCAAGCATTTGATTTTAAGATTTTCTAACTGTGTAATCGATTACCAGAGGTTGTAATCGATTACTAGTGGTCACAAAGCTTTTTGAAAATGTTTTTAAAGTTAT
>NC_038244.2:38292985-38409478 GCF_000004515.6 Glycine max
GACTTTGGGCAGGACCCATCCCACCAGGGCGAGTACGTTTCAAAATTCAATTTAAAACCCTTGAAAGTTGTTTTTAAATGTTTTAAACTACTGGTAATCGATTACATAGTTTTGGTAATCAATTACATCTTTGAAAACTTTGAAAATAACTTTAAAAACATTTTCAAAAAGCTTTGTGACCACTGGTAATCGATTACACAGTTAGAAAATCTTAAAATCAAATGTTTGGAAAGGAAAATAACTTGGCCAAATTTTTGTGCTTTCAATTTTAACTTATAATTCTAACTTAAGAACTTATCTAGTCAATCTAACTTGAATATCTTGGATTGCTTGATGTTTGCTTGAATTATCCATGAAGACATTCTTGAAATCAAAATCTTCTTGAGTTGTCTTGGATATGCTTGATTGTTGGCATCATCAAAATCTTCTTGAAGCCTTGCTTCTACAAAAGATTTTTTAATTTCAATTTAAATCTTTAATGTCCAAGAACACCTCAACATAATGTTGTTGTGGAAAGTAAAAATAGAACCTTATAAGAGATTACTAGAACTCTTATAAGAGAGTCTGACATACAAAATTATTTTTGGGCAAAAACTCTCAACACAACTTGTTACATTTTGAACAATGTCTATATAAAGGTTATAAACAAGACTTCATATGAATTATGGAAAGGTTAGAAAACCAAGGATATCATACTTTCATGTCTTTAAATGTTATAGTCTAAACAACAAAAACAATCTTGGAAAATTTGATGAGAAATCAGACAAAGCTATATTTCTTGATTATTCTACATCTTCCAAAGCATACATAATATGCAATTTGTCATAATTTGTCCCCGACTTTCAAGGGTTTTAAATTGAATTTTGAAAACAAGTGTTTACACAAATCTCTTATCATTGTAAACATCTATCTCTTTCAAGAGAGATCATCTTCTTCTTCCTCTCTTTCTAATCAAAGGACTAAGAGACTGAGAGTCTCTTGTTGTAAAGCATCTGAACACAAAGGAAGGATTGTCCTTGTGTGTTTCAGAAATTGTAAAGGATTTGTGAGATAGTGGAACTCCCAAGAGGGTTTCTTGGGGACTGGACGTAGGCAACAGACTTTGCCGAACCAGTATAAAACTGTGTTTGCATTCTCTCTTTCCTCAAACTCTTTTATTTATTGTTGCTTATTATTTCTATTCAATAAGTTTAATTTGAATTATTATTTAGAAATTCATTTTAAAAGGAATCTTGGGACTTGGGTTAAAATCTGTATAGAAATTTGAATTGGGGAATAATTTGTAAAATCTTAATTCAACCCCCCTTCTTAAGATTTCTGAGGCCACTTGTCCAACATCTTTTTCAGACGAGATTAAAGAGACCAAACACTTTATACTTGTTTGATTGAGCTTGATCTACATCCAGTTTTTCTCAACAACCTTAGTTGAGAATTCAACTATGTATTTTAGGTTACAAACATTATGCACATACAAAAATTCAAATAACATTTTCTATCTTGAACACCTCAAAAGAGAAATTCAAAACCCTTATAGAACCCTACTGTAAGGAACTAAAAAACCTTATTTTAGTTTTTCACTAATCTAAGAATCAGAAAAAGAATTTATGAAATGAATTCACCTAATTCATGAAAATCTAAAAGTCATAGCACAAATTGACCATTTAAGATTCTAGATCTTTGATCTTCTAGAGAAAGATTTGAATCTTAGTAAACAAAGATCGCCTTAGGTCAAAAACCCTTTCCTGATCTTTTTCTTCGTGAGTCTTTAAAATTGAAATGTTTTTGGAAGCTTGAAGACTCAAGATAAGGTGAGACTATTTATGAACTTTACCATTTTAATGACTTGTAATCGATTAAAGTGTTCATCACAATCTTGGGTTTTGCTTCAAGAATAATGTAATTTCTTACGAATACCTTGTATTCGATTAAATCACTCTTCATGCAACTTTAGTTTTTGGGTTTCATTTAATCTATTAAAATTTTTTGTAATCAATTAAATCGATGAGTTTCTTCTTTCTGCAAGAATTTCAACTCATGGTAATCGATTAACTCGTTAGGTAATCAATTAAAACTAGAGGAGTCGATTCTTTCATAAGTAAGTCTTTTAAACTACCACTTACCTTATGTAATTGATTAACCTATAGTGTAATCGATTATCAAGTGTTTCAAGTTCAATATAAACCAAAAACAGAATTGTAGGGACTTGGCTTTTCTTTTGATAAGCATGATCAAGTCAGATAAGAAAAAGCTTATCTAAGCTATACATGCCTAAGCTACAATAATCAATACAATGCTACACTTGTGAATGTGTTTGCCATATAAAACATGCAAATTAAAAACCAAAACTATGTACTAATGGAAGGTCTTCAATCTTCTAGCATCAACCTTTAGATCCTCAACTAACCATTGCTCACCTAGTTTGAAGTCAGTCTATAGAGCATCTATTTGATTAAGGATATTGATTTTAGTGTGTAGAGAAGTTGGTAGGTTATATAGATGAATTATTTAGTCGACAAAGATATGGAATTTTTCATAGACATTTTTTATCTTGGGATTTAATTCGGTTAATTCTTTCTACATTTTCTCTAAGGTGACATTTAATTCAACAACCCTTTGATTCAGCAAAGCATGTTTTTTCTTGATGGACTTTCCTTTTAGCATCCACTTCCTTGAAGGTAGCAAAATAGTAGCTTTCTGGCCTTGTAGTTTTCTGAGTTGATTCAAATTAAAGGAAGTCAAAACCTATATTTATGCTTGGTCTGATTAAACATCACTATGGTTATTTGTCTAGCCATTGAAGCAAAGGTAGCCCTTTGGAAGGTGGAAAACTTAGGCGATTGAGATAATCTCAGCAAATACTTTTTAAGAGTCTTGGCTTCATCATTAGTGGCAAGAATGTCTTACTCAATCACCTTCTTTACATGGTCCAAGTGAACTTGGATTGGTGAGGAATCCATAGGTGTTGAAATGATAGTTGAAGGAGACATAAATATTGAGTTACTTGTTTATAAAATATTTTAAGAATAGTCATAAGAGAACACTTAAAATCGCCTTGAAAACAAGTGTAAAAAGAAAAGAACTTGACCCTAACCACGACCTACCAGTAGAACCAACACTATTGAATTCTTAACCTAAAAACAAAGGAAAAACTCTCACAATAGAGAAACTCTCAAATTTCATTAATCTTCAAATTCTGCCTTTGGAAAATGCAAGAGTTCCCTATTTATAGGCTAATCTTGAAATGCTATACTAAATTCTCACTAAAATGCATTTACCAAATTCATTGATAATTGCATGCCACTAAATGAAAATAAATGACAATAAACATGAAAATAAAATTCCACTAGCCACTAAATGACCTGGAGTGTTCTAGAAAACATTTATTAAGGCTAAAAGAAAATGAAAAGTCACTAGAAAATTCAGTCAAAAAAACAATACGAAAATTATAAATAAAATGATAGAAATTGGACTTAGTTTTTATCTAATCGACCCAATATTAATAGTCCATCAAAATTGATCAACTCAGCCCATGGATGCTTCCTGTCCTATAAATTAGGCTTCCAAAAGTGATTCTTTAAGTTGACCTAAAAGCATATTCATTAATTTGTAGGAAAGTGGTCCAATTAGGTGCAACCCTTAATTCACATTGGTCTTCTTTCTCTTTGATCTTTAGAATCAGGCCTTGCAATGTTTGCTTCATCCTCTTAATCTTGGACCTTGTCATAAGACCTTTAATCTCATATAAAGGATCGTTAGACGGACTGGTTACACTTCTATCATTCCAAATGAGAAGGTGTAACAGAAGGCATGGCAAAACCTCCACTCGCTTAGTCTTTGTCCAAGGAGATTTATGAAAAAAATCAGTTACTTCAAAAGTATCCATTTTATGGGAAATTAGTTGTTTTGGTTACATCAACAACGAAAAAAGGAAAAATCTATGTACCTTTTTATTTTGTTGCGTCTTCTTCTTTCTCAAGGATCATCTTTTTTCTTTTTGGCTTGGAAGGAGAATCAATATCTTCTTTCTACAGAAGTAGCAACAATGAATACATGTTGATAATGTCATAGGAGTAGCCAAAATATTTAAATAAGCTAACCTCAGGAGAAACAACAACTTGGCAGGTGGATGATCTTGTTTTTCTCCTAGAGGTGGTCATTATTGTGGAGTTAGGAATATCATTGGCGTCAATCGGTTCCTTGTGCTTGCCTTTCTGGCTTGTAGAAATAATAAAAGAGATTGTTAATAAATAAAAAAAATCCAAAAAGAAAGTAGGAAAATAGATGAAAGCATGTACCTGAAGGAGTTGATGGAGCTAATTTTGGAGGTTTGATAGTTAGAGGAGTTGTGGCAAGGAATTTTAATCGAGATTACTATTTTGTAAAAGGTATTCATCCACAGTTTGAGGAAACATTTTTGTTGAACCAATTGTCAAAGCTAAAGCAACTTAAGTTTTTACAGGTTTGAAATAAAAATGTTGCATTTAGTATGTGGAGATGTTTAAATTTGAATTAGTCTTAAGTTGAATTGGTGAATGCATGAATTCTAGATGAAGAGGTGCCAGCGAAGCAATATCCCTTAAGGGTTGATAATGATTCAAAGGATGAAAGTACTAATTGAATATAATGGATTTTGTTTCCCATTTTAGATTCAATGGTATCAGTATGTATACTATACATTGGCTGTATAATTAAATGTTCATAGGTAGCTAAGAAAAAAATAAAGGACTTGATGCAATAATCATTTTAATAACTCAAGGTAATATATTATCAAGCATATTGTATACAACTTTACTCTAAAAAGCCTATCAACAACTTTTTGGTTCATAGTAGGAAGGAAAAGCTTAGAGAATAGGGTTTTGGTTTTACTCCTTGGTATTTTTAATGATTCTATTTTAATAATGTTATTTTAAATGAGTAAGATAAAATTGATTGCAATAAAATAAATGAGATAAGGGAAGAGAGAAATGCAAACTCGATTTATACTGGTTTGACCACTTCCCGTGCATACGTCCAGTCCTCAAGCAACCCACTTGAGATTTTCACTAACTTTGTAAAAATCCTTTTTATAACTTTTGAACACCTGAGGAATCTCTTTTCCTTGTATTCAGGAAACTTCACAATTCAAGAGACAATCAGTCTCTTGATTACAACTGACTTTCTGAGATGAATAGAAAGATTTCTCTCCTTTAGAGTGGATGATACAACTTGAAGTTCCTAGAGGAATTTCTCTCTTTTAGAGATGATAATACAATTTGAAATTCCTGGATGAACTCTCAATAGATTTGCAAGTGTTTGTCCAAGAGTTGTTGAGAGAACATTTGACAATGAAGTTCTCTTAGAACATCTCTCTCTTACTTTTTGAAGTCAGACACACACATATATATAGGCCCTTCTTGTCTTTTCAAAATGGTTTGAAGAGATGTGTCTTTTCAAAAAGCTTTTTCTAAAAAATTTCACTGGTAATCGATTACAAGTTTCTGGTAATTGATTACATAATTATATTTTGAAGGGTCATGACTTTTCAAATTGAATTTCAAGAGTTTCGTTGCTGGTAATCAATTACACATCAATGATAATCAATTACGGCTTTTAAATTCAACTTTTAAACCCCTTCTAAAAGTTGTTTTTTCAAAATTGTTTTCTGGTAATCGATTACACTGCCTGATAATCGATTACCAAAGCCTTGGATGTCTTGGAAACACTTTGTTTTGAGGCAAAGTTTGATCTTTAATTAATCTTGAAGCAATGCTTGTTTGTTGAAGCAACCTTGTATTAATCTTGAAGCAATGCTTAACCTTTGAATGCTTGTTGAAGTAATCTTGAAAGCAACTTTGTTTGATTATTCTTTGGCATCATCAAAATCATGTATTCATACATTCACAATTTTTTGGTTGCAGCTACTTTGAATACCTTTTTTACATTGATTTTGAAGCTTCTATGACATACCCTCATGCCCAATACACTTTAGAAAATTTGCAGGTCAACCTATCATATCCTAAAAATATCATATTATTTTTTTATCATTACTCTCAATCTATAATTCTGTTTGTTTATCGTCCTTGGTTGCCATGGAATACATTAATGTGAATACAAAGTCAATGATGCCTTTTCATGCTCTAAACCCGATTTTTGTTTATAATCATTCTAGTATTCTTTCCAAGTCATAGTCTCACATATGCTTTACTAATTTCTCTTACTTAAACTAGTTTAACATTCTACAATGTTGTATTGATGATGAGGTTTCTTAATTGACTGATGATGTATATAAGGCAAACTAATATGAGCAAGAGAAAATAGTGAAGCAGATGTGAGACTAGGAATTGAAATAAATACTAGAATTATTATAAACAAAAATTAGGTTTAGAACATGAAAAGGCATCATTGACTATGTATTCATAAAAATGTATTTCATTACAATCAAGGATGACAAACAAATAAAATTATATATTGGGAGTAATGATAAAAAATTAATATGATGTTTTTATGATATGATGGGTTGACTTGTAAATTTTCTAAAGCATATTGGGCAAAATGGTATGCCATAAAAGCTTCAAAACCAATGTAAAAAAGGTGCTCAAAGTAGTTATCACCAAAAAACTAAATGCCTAAGTCACAAATTCATGACACATTTTCATATAAGATAGAAGAATCACTAAATCATACCAATGAGTAATTAAAACCAAACCTTATTCCCAAAGATTTTCCTTCCTACTTTGAACCACAAAGTTGCAAATATGATTTTCAAAGTAAAGCTATATTTAATATGTTTGATAATCTATCATCTTAAATGATTAAAATGATTGTAACATTAAGCCCTCAAATTTTTTTCTTTGACTATCTATGAACATTTAAATATATAGTCAATGTATAGTTTATATATTGATACCATTGCAAATCTCAAATGGAAAACAAAGTCCATTTTACTCACTTAGCACTCCCATCATTTGAATCAACATCGACCTTTAATGGACACTACTTCACTAGTGACTCTTTATCTAAAATTCTAGCATTCACCTATTCAACTTAAGCCTAATTAAAATTAAAATAGCACCACATATTAAATGCATCATTGTTCTTTCAAACTTACAAAAAAAATTAAGTTTCTTTAGTTTTGACAAGGACAAAAAGTTTTTTAATCCCACTAAATACTTTGGTGTATTATGTGGCAACTTGATCCGGGATTTTTCCATCTTTAAATGTAAACATTTGTAATCAATTAGTCTAGTGTCATTAACTTATTATAGGAGATAAAACACATATAAATTATCCATTGAACAATTTAAATTTCTCAAGTTATTACAAGGCTAATCCTGGTAATGATAATCACAAGATTTTAAGTACCATGACACAAGGTCATAATAATCTCTTTTGAAAAATAATTTGAGTTCCTAAGTTAAAGGCTAATTCAATAATCATCGTTCAAGATGCATGTTCGTATTATATCTGAAACATCACACATGATTGGTTAAATACAAATATGAATCTTGGCACATGAAGCAATTTGACGCCTTTAAACATAACAAGAAAGAAAGGCATGCCCTACCTAAACATAGCAATTTGTTCCTTAAGTAGTTTGATGGGTAAACTTGCTTGGAACATAAACCTGAAATATGAAATTCATGTTAGATTGAACTATAAAATATTGGATTAGTGGATAAACCACTAATCAATTTATTCAAACTAAAAAGTTTCATTGATGTTTTTCCTTTATTTTGCCTCATTTAGAATTTCTACAAATAAAGGCCTTTGAATTTTAAAAAATTTGTTAAGTTTAAAATAACATTTTAGATAAACTAACTCCCAAATTTTCATTTTTGTTAGTGTCACTCTTCTCATCATGGATCTTGACTTGGTCCCCCCTCATGTGATTTCTTGTATGAACTTCTTTTATCTTTTTTAATAATATGAAGGTGTTGCAGATGATTGGTAGTTGTTAGGGTGCCAACCTCATTGGAATTCTTGCCTTTCTATGGTGATGTCTTCCACTCTTGGTCTTTATTAAAAAAATGAGCTATAAATAATTAACTAACTTTAAAATAAATTACATTCTACATTGATTTATGAAAATGACTTTCAAATCTAAAAATAGTAAGCTGGTACAATTTCTCATATATGCAAACGACATTTACCTAGTTATTGTGAGTCTAAGATATTATGATAGCTTTTTTTTAGAGAACATATTATGATAGCTTTAAGCAGATTCAATGAAGTTTCATTTAATAAGGTTATTTCTTCAATTCTAACAGTTTTAAGGAAAATATTATGTTCTCAACACTAGCTATGAACATAAAATATTGAAAATGTATAATGAGAACAATAGAGAAAGTAAGCGAATTTTCCTTCAAACTTATTATGTATTTTAATTTATAGTACAAGAGTATATGTTAGGTCTTGTTAATAATTGTTGCAAATGATACGACATGTATACTTTTCACTAACCTTGTTGTAATGTTTAAATCAATGTCCTTATTGTATATTTTTTTTCCTCTTTGAAATTGAAATGGTATAATGTTTAGAGGGAAAATTATGAGTTTCCTAATCAGGTATCATTTATGCTTTGCTTAATAATCTACAAATCCAAAATATTACATTTGTTCCAAAGTATATTAAGATCCATATTTGTTGAGAATGTGAACAACTAGACATGGAAACGATCTCATTCTCAACAAAGTTTCGATAACAATTTTGAATATGCACAACCAGTTCATGAAGATAAGAACATATGAAGAGAAGATCTACCTATTACTTGTGGAACATTTAAACCTAACAATAGTAATGAGGCACCTGATATGTCACAATTCTCACATTTAGTCAACAATGTTCAAGGTATAGCTAGGCGACTTTATGTGATTTATCGCTAAAAAATCATGTTTGGGTAATGGACAAGAATTGGAGCAAAAAATGGGAGCACACTAATTATGAAAAGGTGTCAATATTGGATTGTAGAAATTATAAAAAAATTCAAGAACTTAGATTACTTTATCACGGTCCTCTTCTCAAGGTTAAACAAAGGAAAACAACAAGTTGAGAGAAAATTCTCCTAGACATTGGTTCCCTTTACATTGTCCTACCTTCAAAATTAGATATGTAAGCCAAAAAATTAATTGTTAATAAAAAAATACCATTTAAGTGCATAAATTATACCATTTTAATCACGCTTTCATAGATTTTGTTTACAAACTAAAATCATGTTCAATAGGACCGAAATAACTTCCAAAATTGAACACATTAACAAGATTAACTATTAATAATAACATCTATAGAATTTATATTTACATAAAATAAAAATATATAAAAGAAAAACCTAAAACTAAAAAATTTCTTCTTCCAATTAAAATGAATAAAAAGTTATGAGGCAAATTTTAGCACCTTCATTTTTGGATGGCAACCTTACTCAGATGTATATTGTAATTCTTCACAATAAAAATTGTTCAAGTGACGCTTGCTTTGCTCCAAACACTTCAAACTTGAATCAAACATATATTAGGGATTCAAAAGAAATTAAAAAGGGATAAATAAAAATAAATAACAATAGGGTTTTGAATGTTACTTTGGGCAATCAAGTAATGTGACGAAGTCAGACTCAGGTTGAAGATTGGAATAGCATGGAATGGGGAAGCAACACCACAATGAAAAAATTGGGATTGAAGATTAGCTTCAAGATTGGAATGGAGAAATGAGGTTTACATTGGGTTGAAGCTTATATTCAAGATGGTATCAAGAAAATTGTGGATTACACCAAGCTTTACAACGTGCAGAGAAAATCGTGGGGGTGGAAAATGTTGTATGATTTATGAAAAAGGAAAAAGGTGTGTCTCACATTCACGCGAAAAGGGTTGAAGCTTATGTTCAAGATGGTGTCGAGAAAACTGTGGGTTACACTAAGGTTTACAACGTGCAGAGAAAACCATGGGTGTGGGCGTGGAAAAAGTTGTATGATTTACGAAAAAGGAAAAAGATGTGTCTTGCATTCACACGAAAAGGGTTAAAACTTATGTTCAAGATGGTATTGAGAAAACTGAGTTACAATGAGGTTTACAATGTGTAGAGAAAACCGTGGACGTGAAAAATGTTGTATGATTTACTAAAAAGGAAAAAGCTTGTCTAGCATTTCACACAAAAGTAAAAATAGGCAAGTATTTGTCGTCAATTCAAGATTGATGGAAAATATTAATGTGATTCAACTCTTTTAAACCTTAACGCCTGTAATAGCTCCTAAATCATACTCTTTTTGTAGTGTTTAATTGTACCTTAAATGGATATGTTAAGTTTAGATTTAATTGGATCAAAATAAATAAAAAAATGTATTCAAACCTAAGGATATCATCAAAGTTATGGATTTTCTATCGTCTAAAGACTAAAATCTTAGAAAAAATGAGACAAAATCACGAATCACCAATTAAAAGAGATTAAATTATAATTTAGCTTTAAAAAAGAAAAAATAATGATTTGTAATTAGATCACAATACAATTTTTTTATATTATGAGTGTATAATCATTAAACTCTTAAAAAATAGTTTTAAACCAATTTTTAGGAGTTAATTTTAGAATCACTAGTAAAATTCACCCTTCTACAGTAAATGCACACACATATATATATATATATATAAACCCTTTGTGGTAAATCTAAATGTAACGGTTAACAAGTACGTGTATGCTTCCTAGCATTGTGGTTTGAAAAAATAGAGTGATATTTGTACATCCAAAAAATATACACCTAACATTCATCCCACGCGTGTGATTAATCATGTATATAAGTATGGTCAATTTTGTTTTGCAGGTGATTAACTTGTATTAGCCATTTCAATAACCTCTTAATAAGGTTAGCCACTTGTGAAATAAAATTAATCCCAATAACTAATACTATTTTTCTTTGCAATAAAAATATAAAAAGAAAAAAGAAAAGAAAAACAAAAAAATGAAGTAAAACTACATATAAACACTAGAGTCATACTTTTATAATCATTGGGAGGAGTGCTTAGTTATCGTCTAAAATGATTTTGATAACATCAACCTTAACTTATTAAAAAATACATTTATTAAATAAAAATGTTAAATATTGTTTGAAATATTTATTAAATAAAAATATAAAAGATAAATATGTCTCAGTTTAGTAATTTTTTTTTACTTTTCTTTTGAAGCAAAAACTTTTCCACTTTTAATTGTTTAAAATGAACATAAGGACAAATTTAACGTTTTCTTATATAAAAAAAAAGTTTAAGTTTATGTTTTTACTAAAAATATTTTTTTCTTGTAAGTATGAAAATGAGTAAAATTTATTTATGTAAAATTTTAAGTATGTTTTTCATACTAAAAAAATTAAATGTATCATTTTTATTTATACTTAGAATCAATAAATTTGAATTTATAATAATAACTTTCTGTATCGATTATATATATATATATATATATATATATATATATATATATATATATAATTGATATAAATATAATATTTGTTACATTGGTTGTATATAATATGATATAAAAAAATCATAAGGCTCGTTCAAATATGTTTGAATCTTATTCTGAATTAAAAAAATATATTAAAAATTTTACAAAAAAATTCTAAATATTTTGATATCAAAAGATATATTTTAGTTTTTTTTAACCCGTATATATCCACTTGATATTTATTCCTGCTGCCGTGACAGACGAAGCACGAAGACCTATCACATACTCAACGCAGCTATTATTGTCGACTGTGTTTGTGGCATGAATAACTGACAACATCAAAATTCGTTAAAATAAAATAAAATATTAACTGTATTTGACATTTTTCTTGTAGTACTTTTAGATAATCCAAAATCTATGAAACTACCTTGCAAAAATGGGAGCTTCCAGCCCTACTATTGATCTTGCTGTTTGCGAAATTGATTTTTATTTTTTAGGGTCCTTTGTGGCTCACTCTATGCCTATGGGTATCTTTTTTTAGTAGGCTTCAGTTTTATCCTCTTTTCAAATATATAAAAAATAAATATTAATTTCTCACTGAAGACGTACTGAAATATTAATTTAGTTTTTAATGGACAAGTATTATTTTTAATTAATATTGCAGGTTGTGGTTCGTAGTTGATAGTTCTAGAACCACCAACCAATCCATATGTTTTATAGTATGCTTAAAAAAACAGTTAATATACATGCGTGGGGTACGAGCTAATAAGCTTTGCTCATGTGGTCTCCAATAATGAGACTCAAATTCAGGATTAGTATATGTTAATATAATCAACAAATAACATACCAGAAGTCAAGGAAAATCTTTATTCTTCCTATGAATTTTTTTATAGTTATACCTTGTTTATAGTCGTGTAGACTAAACCAAATTAAATTATCATTATTTTATAGTAAATGACTATATAAATACTTGAGGTACGCAATTGATGATATGTTAATTACTAAATTGATTTGTTAATGTGGATTGACACAGTAATTAAAGATCCGGAATGAATTTTCATCTTTTTCATAGGTGCAATTTCAAATCCTCCTAACACTATTTTCTTTATTTAGTGGGCAACATTCCTTAGGAAGATATTCTCTAACATCTAGAGATTAATTTTATAGTTCGAACATGTCTACTAGTCATTTAGATGAACCTTTGTTAATAGTCATAATATGTCATTAACATCTTGCCCGATAATATTAGAAGTCTCTTCCCATTCTATCATTCTTTCCTCACTCATTTCAGCAAAAATTGTTAATTAATTTAATTTAAAGAAACTTTATACTAAAAGAGTTTTCTACACCAATTAATCTTTCATTTTCTTTAGACATGTGTGAATGCTAGCTATTCCCCGAATCAAAGATCCGATCCCGAGAGACCATATTGTTTAATTAGTTCACAATATTCGATGAACTTTCTCTAACGCATTCCCTACTTGGTAAACTAATGAGGTTTTCTCTACATTCATGATAAACATTTCATAATTAATAGCAGTATAAGAACGAGACAGATAGGATCATAGGATAACCATGACTTTAATTTATGTATATTGTATGATATAGTGTTCTATCTGCCAATTATTGGCCATCACAACATAACTTTATAAGTGTAAAAAATAGAGGGTCATTCAACTAGCATAGGATTCTAATTTTTTCTCTCCACATGTGACTTGTCGCTTTACCATATGAATCCATTAGCTAGTATCACAAAAAAGCATTACGGAGAACCTTCCCACTATCAATACAAGCCAGGGGTGGGTGGGGTACATTTGGAGGGAGATATGGCAATTTAGTTCTATTTATGTCCATCACTTATATTAGTATTAGTACTAAAAATGACTTCACTCTCACTTCTGCAAGTTACACTCAATTGATTCATTAACATTTTAATAAGTTAAAATTTAAATGTAAATAACAAAACTGCGCAAAAAAATATTTGTTAAATAAATTAGACTTAATTTCATATATGAGATTTATTCATAAAGTTTAATTTTTAACACACTATCACTAAAAATATTTTTACGATATTAGTAAATTAAAATTTTATTTTAAAAAATAAAATTTTAATTATATGACAATCTCGATAATTGAATAACAGCGTGAAAACACTTTATATATAAGACGACAATGTATTCCAATGTTTTTTTTTTAATTAAAACATACAAAAATTTGTTAATATATGAATTTTTGGTTAGCTTATCATGTTGGAACAGTCCACAATATTGAACCGTAATTGCATTAAGAAAATAAGGAATTATATACTGAGAATTTTGTTTTCTTTTAGTTTTAATTACAAAATATCACATTGTTTTTACTTCATATTTTGTATAAAATAAAAGTAACTTATTAGTTTTACTGCTTTTATACAAACTTCTGAAAAAAATGGTTAAAAAATATTTTTAATTAAAAACAAATAAAAATAAAGATAAAAATTGTCTCTTTTTAAAACAAGGAAAACTCAAACTTTCTAATGAACGAAAAGTATTTTTTTTCAACAAAAAAAAATGAACTAAATTGACTTTGCCCCTCCCATAATTAAGTTTAATATCAATATAGTATCAACATACAAATGAGAGAATTTAAACCATTCTACTAATTAAGTTTTACCTAAACCTACGCAAACCATGCTCTTTTTCTAAAATCTGAATCAAGACCTTACATACTAATCTGCATTGAATATTGTGCCACAAAGAACTAATTATTTATTATCCTTTGACGCGTATTGAGGCGTTCTATATGTGTAACCATGTATGACCCTAAACTCTGAATAGTGAAGACAACATATAGCTTATACGACCAGACCTTGTTTTTTATAATTAAAAATACAGTTTTCACATTACATTTACATCAATACTTAGGATAAGGAGGTGTAACTTGGTTGTTCAAATATAATATATTAATTATTATAAATTTCTTAATATATATATATATATATATATATATATATATATATATATTTAATTTTTACGTATAAAAAAAATACACCCTCTTCAATGACATTAATTCAACGGTTGAAGATAAATTTCATTAAATTTATTCAAACTTAAAAACATACATGCACCGTAAAGGTGATGGTACTTGGCTTGGCTATGAGTACTTATGTGGGGCTTTGGTCTCCAGTCAATTTAAGAATGTGCCATGCCCCTCTCTTCTGCCTACATCTTTGAAAAGGATTTGCATTCCTCCTCCATTCGCGCTTGGCAACTCAACTATTGGGCTACTTAATCACCTTTGATTTTGACTTCAAATATCAAATATCAAATATCTGGCGTGTTTATGAACAGTGTTACATGTACCCGGTTTTGGAATTGCACCAGTTCTTAAGATAAGGAAAATAGTTCTTTTATTAGCCATATCCTAAAAAAGCACAAACACCCAGAGTTTAATCAGAAAAATGTTAATTCACTTTCGAGAACAGACTCGTTATCAAAATCACAAAACTTTAAAAAATAAACTAATATATTTTTTTTATATAATTGATGAATAATTTTATATATATACCTCTTTGAAAATTCCGGAAATTATTCTCTAGTTCACACAACCAAATATTGAAAGATATAAAACAAATGTGCTATAAAAAAAAGATATAAAACAAATGATAAGATCATGAATTAAAAGAATTTAACTCAATTAATTAAATAAGAGTTATTATTTTTTATTGGAAGAAGTTCAACATAATATCAAAAAATTTATAACCCTAAAACATAACATGTTTAATCAATTCAACTAAATTTCCTTGATAAACAATGAGTTGCTGTACATGTTTTTGATTCTTACCTAAAAAAAGTGAGGGAGATCATGCAAGCTAATTAAGATGAGATTTTATTTATTTAATTTCTAGCTGCTCTATACAAAATAGTCCTAAATCCTAATAATAATCTCTGAACTACCGAAGCTCTAGCAATTCAATGAAAACAGAAAACACTTACACTAAAGAAAAACTAAGATACACGAACTGAACCAAAAGCTAGCTAGCTATCTCTAAAGAACAAAGTAGCTACTTAATTATTTTTTTTCTTACTTTTTTTCCTTCTTCCGTGCGATCAAATAGCTTTTTCAACGTGGCGTATGAACACAGTTTCCAAGTCTGGTGGCGTGAAGAACTCTCTAACAACACCACCACCGCCACCGCAATAATTATAGCACTTCTTCAACGCGGGTTTTCGCTTCCTAGGAGCAGGTGGGCACGTCAACGGTGTTGGGATCTTCGATTCCACGCTTGTTGGTGTCGTTGTCGAACTCGAACATGATGAACACTCCTCTGTCGTTTCAATTTCAACCTCTTCCTTTTGTTCCTTCTCCGTAGGGATCATAGTAGTGTATATCGGCTTCAATGGTGCACGCAACGCGATTCCAGCGATGACCCATTTTCGATTATTGTTATTGTTGCTGGTATCTGAATCAAACGCTCCTTCTACTTGCGCCTTCTCGGAGAATCCCATATCGATTAAAAAGCAAAAAACTTTCTCAGCGTCGTACTATATAAAAAAAAATATAAGAATATGGGGTAAAGAGGGGAATAAATAAAGAGGGTTTCTTTTTATTCCTTCTTTGTTTTGATCCTTTTTTTTTCTTTTTCTTTAGGTGATGAGGAATCGGGTGAAAGTGTTGACTGATGAAAAGGGTTGGAAGTGGGAAATAAAAAGAGAGAAAAGTTTATGGGAAGAAAGAATGAAGAGAAATAGAGGGAATTTGAAGTTTATTTGGTTGGTAGAATGCGTGACCGTGAGGGGACAGAGGGAGAGGGAAGAGAAAGAGAGAGTTTTTTGAGGGAGGGGAGAGTGAGATACGGTATTAAATGTGGAAGAAAGTGTGAGGATGATGAATATGAAGTGTTAGAAGAAGAGCTTAGAAAACCAATTGGTGAAGAGAGAACCCAAGAAAACTCGTGACATAAGCAGTGACCATTAAATAAACAACACCAATTATAAGAGGGAAAGAGAGAAAGCCGGGGAAGCCCGTGAAATTTGGTGAACATCGGACAGGGTATGTAAATAAATATTTAATATTTAATAATAAAAAATATTATTATGCCCTCTCTTTGACTTTATATTTTTTTTTTCTTTTCTTGTTCTCTTTCATTTCAATCTTTACACTTGTATTTCTAGTTTTTGATACTTTTAGTGCCGGTAAAATTAGTCAATTTAACCTAACTTAATCAATCTCATAAACAGTTAGGAATCTATCTCAATTAATTAGACATAGTTTATAAATATTATAAAATTGTCATCAATTTCTATAGATAAAACAAGAATTAATCTATAAAAAAGACAAAACCAAGATATAGTTTTATAAATGTTTTTAACCAAAATTAGAATTTCACTAATATATATTACTTCAAAAAAAGTTGCACTATATAAGTTTTGTCCAAAACAAAAAAAGATTAAGTTGAATTGAATGCATCTTAGTATTTCTTTCATCCCAAAATAAATGATATTTAAAGTTTTACTTATAGATTAAGAAAAGTAAAAATTTAAAAAGAATAACATTTATTAGGGAACAACTTTACTAAAGTATTCTTATTATCTTTCTTAATTTCAATAAATATATTATTAAGTCTTCCAAAACTAAAACTTTGGTCATTTTAAGATGGAGAAAGTAGTACATTGGAAATTGCAAAATAACTTAACTCTAGGTGCATTGTGAATTGAGTTGGGTTTATAAGCTATAACCTTTAAAAAGAAAATATATATATAAAAGTGTTATATGAGGATGATTAATGACTTAACCCACAAAATAAAATAAAAAAGTTTAAACATAACCATAATAACTATTAATTGGTTCATCAAAATATCTAAATGTTTGAAATATCAAATAAATTTACCAATGACTTCAAAAACTAAAAGGATAAATTATATTTTTGGTTGCATCACAATTATGTGATTTTGGTATCTCTATTAATGGTTTGTAAAATTCATAGCAAATTTTACTAATGTGACATTTGATGATGATATATCACTTGATGTGTTGCTTGAATCATATGCTGATATAGTTTAATTGTATAATTAGTTTCTCAAAATGTTGATACCTAAGGAACAAAAAATGTAATTAATTAAGTCATGTTACCATGTATCCACCAACATATTAATGATAGTGATGTCATTAACATTCATCATCTATTGCTAAAATAGCAAAATCTATTAAATATTTAATAAAGGATTGACATAGGAATCAAAATCATTCAATTATAATTCTTAAAAGGCTCAACTTTTGCACAATTGAAAATCAAAAAACCAAAATCACACAATTAGAATATTAGAGGACCAAAAATGCTATGAATAAGTCAAACTAAAACTAGAAATATTAATACTTTAACTCATTAACACTAACAAGTTCACAATCCCAAGTCTAAATATGTTATGATAAATAATAAAAAAAGATCAGTCCACTTTACTAAACATTGACGATTCACTACTAACATTTTCAATGTATGATTCATAAGAGTCTATTTGTTTAAACTAAAGAAGAAAACATTTTATAAAAAAATAATAATTTAAATAAACACATTAAAACAATAAAAAAATTTCTAATTTTGTTAAAAATCATTTTAAAAAAATAAAAGCTTAAACAAACATGTCCATTATTACAAATTGCCATTTCCTATGTTTAAATAAATAATTTCCGTTTGTCTAAAATTTGGCTTAACTAGTTACCAATAGGTCAATACAATAAAGTAAAATATACATATAGCTTAAAAGAGATAATGAGTTGGATTTGGGCGCCAATATTTTTGTTGAAAGAATTAGAAAGAGAGAGAGAGAGAGAGGATTGAAATTTGGCGCCAAATGTTTAGGGTATTGTGGATGAACAACAGTCCCAAGTTATTCCCCCTATGCTAAAAGCCATATGCAATACAAAGCACCTTTCTCTTTTGGCCAAACTTTTTAAAGATGCGGCTTACAGGGAATCATATCACCAGCAATCAATACTATATCTTGTTTTGTGAATATTTTTTGTATTTCCTACTCTCACTGTTAATCATTGAAGTTTCTGCATCTCCATGACAATTTGTCCCTTATCCTCACCCAAATTTGAATTTCGACTAAAGCTTTTCTAACTCTAAATTTAACGTAACATGCATACATACATACATAGGTGGTGATGGCTCGAGGCCCACGTTTTGATAGTATAATAAATTTAAAGATGTTCCCTGCTGATGCTTATCTTTTTTCTCTAACTTTTACTTCCAGAAAATAATGATAAAACAAATTAAATTTCTGTCAAGCCCTGATGAATATAACTTAGTTGGTTAAATAGGATGTGTTATTATTGTAAATTTCTAATACCTATTTAATTCTTACCGTTAAAAAATATATTTGTCAAGCATTACTGTTTCTTCGTAGAAATTCAGTTTTATTGTCAATTTATCTTGTAATAATATAAAATGTTATAAAAAAAATGGATAAAGAAGAGTGGCTAAGCACCAAGCTTAAAACAAAAATTAACAAGAAATTAATATTACCCATAAAAGGAAACACCTAAAAAAGATCCTTGAAAAGAAGGTGACCACAAACTAGCTAGAAGAGACTTCAGATATATGAAAACTCAAGCCTTTGAGAATGTCAGCATGGGAATCAATTCAAAAAACGTAAAGTTAATTTCAGAATCATCATTTCAATCCATCACCCTATTAATTTCACGTTCAGTATATATGAGAAAAACGAAAAGACCAATTTTTATCCAAGTTATAATAATAGCACCAAGAATAAGGGAAGCACAAGGATGGGATGGGATAAAGTGCGGTCCTTCAAAATCAGCTGTAAAGTGTTGTCATTTTGGTTCCTAAAAAATGTTAACATCAATATAATTATTTAATAACGCAAAGTATAATCCATTTAGCTTATTAATCGTACAAATATCAACAATTTAACATCTGAATTAGAATTTGTCAAACTTATTTTCTCAATCCAAAAAGACGATCAAATTAATAATATTTTTCCCAATTTAAAGACCAAATTTATGACTAAAACTCTTTGTGGATATAAAGTAATTAATGATAATTGTATTTTTAATTTAAAAGAATAGAATTTTCTCATAAAATAAAATTTTACAAATAAATTAAAGGGTCGCAAGAAAAGACAAAATATATATATATATATATATATATATATATATATATATATATATATATATATAATTTTTCTAGCGTACATATACATGATATGCACTTGTTTAAATAAAAAATAGTATTTTAATAAATTATATATATCTTCAATTTTCTTAAACACCTAAGACATAACTTAGTAAAATATTTCCTAAAAACAAGTGGGTATAATTTAACAAATTTTTATGAAATTTGCTTATAATTTAGCAAGTTATAATTTTAATTTTCTTAAAATATACTTATTCTTACCAAAATTAACAGAACCTCCTTTCTCTGCAGTTGCTCCTCCTGTGTCTCTTCCTAGCACGGCAATAAATGAATCTGCAAAAATATTCTGACATTCAAGTTAACGGCACAGGTAAAAAGACAGATATGAAGATTAAGGTTAGAAAATAGATTGGATAACCTCGTGTCCCTCTTTTCTTATCTGTAGGGGTATGAGGATAAACGTTCCTCCTTTTCTTTTTTACTTTAGCTGAGTTCATGTTCGGTCGGTTTAGCTCTCTACTTGGCCGGATACCCTTCTAGGCACAGCAGCGTGCATAGTCTGAGTAGTAAAATACTATTTTTTTTTTTTAACAGCAGTACAATACTTAATTATTTAAAATATATATCCATTAAAAAATGAGTGTACATTAGTAAATCTTTTATATAACATCCACATGCATACTTTCGTCTTATAACTTCACTAAAGGTTTTCAAATTTATATATTACACTTCTTTTTGTAATCCCTAATCTGTCCTCTTAAACTCATATTTCGTTAGTATTATTATCTTCCATGGCAAAATATCACGTACTTGTTCTTTAACTTAGCAATTACTGCATATACACACATGCTATTTGAATGCCAAATAAATACGTAAGATTGAAAACATATATCCTGTGTTGCATTGTTTTGACCATTTTCACCCCCCCTTTAAGGGTTAGGGTTCATGCTATCCGTTGTGTCATTGTTATAAGTTAATATGGAAGAGAAAAAAAAATCTCATATTTTGGAACAATTGTATCAGAAAATAATGCCATTATCATTGGAAGCCACTAGCCAACTAGCCATGAAGGCAAGAACCAATTTCATAATTATAATTTAAACAATACTTGGATTATTTTCCTCATAAAAATTATATAAATAAATCCTAAACTGAGATGAACCCATTGAAACAAACTAGAATGGTTTGATATGATTTTTTTTATTCTAATAGTACGTCAAAAATTCAAACAACAATTAGATTTAAATTTTAAAAATAATTATTATAAAATTCAAGAAAATTTTATGTATATTATATAGAGAGAGCTCCATGAGTAATTCTTGCTAAACTTACTTTGTTTAATAACTATTTGTACATATAAAATTTACTGATCAAATCATTAAATTAAAAGTTCTTAATTACTTTTTATAAAAATTCAAAATTATTTGATACTTCGTCAAATAAATTTCATTTAAAATATAACATGGATTTTAGAAATACCAAAAAAAAGTTTATATAAAATTTGATATACGTAAGAAAAAATAATATCAAACTTTTAACAGCTAGATTAGTTAATTTTATATTATACACAAAACTCTTAATAGAAAAGTTTGACGCCTAATATGAATTAATCTTCTCCTATATCTTTAACTAAAAACAAAATAGAGAAACATTTATACCTTATATATATGTATGGGGGTCGATCCCAGAGTGGTGGCCCTGTGCCCCTGTCACGATTGAAATCGAGTTTTTCTGTTTTATCACTTTTTTTTACATGATTTAATTTTTAATAAATATTAAATAAAAGATTTTTTTATGATAAAATTAATTTGATTAGAGAGATAATAAATCCAAAAGATTAACAAAATCGTGTAAAACATTATTATTGCATTCACATAAGTAAAAATAATTTATTTGTAAAATTCTTTTTGATTAATGACAATCACCTAACACCCTTATTTCTATACATAAATTTAATTAAAAGTATTCTAAAAATGACTGGACTTGTAGGTTTATTGGGCCCATTGCAAGCTAACCCACTAGAACTAGGTCCAATTAAATCGGAACCAGAAAAAGTTTGTCACCTTATTTATTGTACAGATTCTGACACACTATGGTTTGGCATGCTGTTTGACATTAAGATGAATGTGGTGTCAGTATGGCAAGGGAAACCGCCAAAGCCAACTTAACAAGTGGCTTCAAGTACAGTTCTTAATATCTATATGCATTCAACTTGGCAAAGGTGTCCGTGTCCCACGCAGACGATTTTCCTTGTCCTAAGGTGACTAAAGTTTAGGATGGTTTAAATTAAGAAAAATGTTAAATCAATACTTTCGAATATTGATTAAAGAATTAAAAAAATATTAAAATACATAAAATTATATTATTTATAATTTTTTTATACTCTTTTATAATCTTCTCTAAATATTTTTTTCTTTATAATTTTTTAACTAATACTTAAAGACACTAATTAGATAAACCCTTAAATTTATCCACTATGGATCCATGAACTTTTACAAATAACTTTTGGATTATAAAAATAATATTATCAAGTATAGTAACTTCAAATTTTAAGCTTTATTTTTTTTTAACTTAGTAACTTACATTTCAAAAAAATTAAGTCAAAACACAAATGAAAATTTAAGTGCTAATTTGAAAGTGAGGGTAGGTATGAGACTACCTTTGTATCGCACATATCCATTAACCAGGTAAACATGCCAACACAGCACATCCATTAACAACGTACATGACAAATGCAAAGTTGTGATTCCGATGGCCTTCATACGTTTTTCTTTCAACTTTTTAGTGGGAAGTTCGAGGTGATTTACTGAATGTTATACTTTCAACTTGCACACCATGATCGAACACAATTAAAAAAAAAATGATCTGGAACACATTAGTGATTAAAGCTTCAAGTTCTCTAATTAGCAAATAGGAAAAATGTATGAGTGTTACGTCCAAAAAAGCAATGCACAAACTTTTTTAACATTGACTATCAGTATGCCACCTTAATTACAAAAGCAGCAGCTATCTGCGGTTTCTAAGCGAGTTGGAGATTGTTATACAGACGTAGTCAAATCCTCAAAACTGATGTGTATAAAGAAAAAAAAAACTCTCAAGTATCTCCATTTTTTTTCTTTCATTACTTGGGAAAAAGAAGGGGGGACCCATCTTAGGTTTTTTCTTCCCTTTATGTCCAACACATTGTATAAGAAAGGTATTTTGCAATGCTCAAATAATTCAACCTATTTTGTGGGAGACCTTAATGTAGTTTAGGAGTCGTTTCAGAGCATTACCACTGTCAATGGCCTCTCTGGCTCTATCCAGGGCTGCAGATATATCTTCTGCACCACCAACTCCAAGCAAGTGATCCACAACTCCGGCATTCAAGACAATTCGGTCATATGCTGGTCCTTTTTCTCCATAGAGAGCAGCTAAACCCAATTCAATGTTCTTCGAGACCTGAATTTTCCAAAGGGTAAAAATGATAATGATTTAGTGATACTTTAACATTTAACATTTGAATACATCACCAAAGAATAAACTTAAAGACAAAGTAAATAAAATGATGGGAACAAAGCATACAATTCATAAAAGATGGTCATCCATTTATTCATTTGATAAAAGAACACACATGCAAGAAGTAAGTTTACGTAATATATTATTCAAACATTGGGCCGGAAAGTTGGGTAGATAGAGCTATCTACAAAAAGCATCATAACCCATTATGAGATAATTAATACTAGAATGACTTGCACATAGACCGCTCTGATGGTTCACAAATTGGAACAGTTTTATTTTTGTCAGAGTTTTCCCAAGTTCGACTTCAGTCTATTCCTTACATCTATTAATACTCCCTTACTTAATTTATTGATTACACATAATTTAAGCAGAGGAAAAGGGACACCTTGAGCAGAAAGTATAAGCAAATGTTGCCTATGATGGACAATAATTTAAAGCATTCAACTGATCTACAGACCAGGAAAGGTATCCATTAATCTACCACAGCATGACCAAAGAAGAACAAGTAATGCAAAATTAAATCACAACAAGGATAACAACTAGCAGCAAGTGGCTTCTAAATTTTCAGAGAAATTGCATTGGATGGATGGCACAAAGATTTTCTTTTTAGAGGATGTAATTAAAAGTTAGGTTGTTAGAATTAGTATATCTTAGGAGTTGATAGTAGATATTTTAAGAAGTGATCCAAACTTTTATTTTGGTAAGGCTTTTTCCAATACTTGGAAACATCTCATCCTATATAGGGATCAAAAAACTCTTCAGATTTGCATACATACACTGTTTAATGAAAATCAACCCTTACAACAGCAACAAAAAATTTTAAACATTATTAGGAATAGTTTAATTGCAACAAATTGCTAATAAGTTTCAGATATAGGATAGAATAAGATTAAAAGGAGGAAAAGCCAAAATCTAGAGAACTTTACAGATCTATCAGTTCTTGGTGTGTCTGTGGGTTGGAAACCGTAATCCTTGGCATTGACTTCAAGACTAAAACCATGACGTGCCACTCCTGCAATACAAAACAAAAATATTTGATAAGTATCAATCTAAGATATGATATGGTGCAGAAGCATCAGTTTGCTGATCAGAAACTGGCATAGTGACTGTTGCTAATTCGCTTTGAAAAGTAAAACAATAATTTTTATAGACTTGGTCATTACAATGATGTAATTATTTAAGTGCGTAAATAAAGTAAACAAGGAAACCGAATACATACCACCCACTTCAGATGTGGATGAAATGTCAAGTGCACGGAAACCTGAACAGTAGTTCACAGGAAGTCCCCTGGTTGTGTTAGCTGATCGCAATCTTGTAGTCAATGAGAGGCCCCCTTCCTCTCCCTACAATATGAGCATAATCAACATGAAGTGGCTTCTTTTGCCAAGGTGTTAAGCAACTTTCAGTATTATCATATAATATTAGTACGGTATTATTTAACCAATTTTAATGAGAAGAAACAAAAGTTTACAAACAAATAAATATTTTTAGAGGAGTGCTAGCAATACACTTTTTTTAACACATTCTCTGTTATTAATTGAAAACTGTTGAAAACTACAATATCATAAGTGGAACTCATTAAATAAGAAGTGGGGCCTATCAAATGTTGTGTTTTTTTTCAATAAACTTCAACCAATAATAAAGTGTGCCCAGAAAAGTGTATTGCTAGCATTTCTCATATTTGTATGTTAAAAAAGAATGATAGTTAGAAAAAGTTCATAGACTGAGATGCATCAAAAGTGGAATACCAACCTTCACTACCAAACCTGAATGCACTCCCCTTCTTTTCATGAGCATTAACAATGGCTCTTCGTAACCTTCATGATAAAATCCAGCAACAATAGCTTCCTTACCATTTGCCTGTTGAAAAATATACATTTTTAACTATTTAAGAAAATGTTGACTTTTATGAATGAAAAAAAGGAAATCAAGCTTAGTATCCCCATTGCATGGGCCAGTTCAATTAGTCCACCTCACGTTAATAACAAAAACACATTCCTTCCAACTCATGGTCACTTCTATTCAGTTCAGTTCAAATTTACAATCAAAATACAGAACTTCATATACTACAACAGCAACAACAATAACAATAACCTTGTCCCACTAGGTGAGTCAGCTATATGAATCATAAAACGCCATTGAACTTAGTTAAAAACCATATTCTTAGGGATATTATTCACCATCAGCGTTGTCAATAGCAGATCACGGAAAATTGCGAAAAGCTGAAAATCCACTATAGAATATAGCGGATAGCGTCATGGCCAAATAGTGGAAGCCATATAGCAGTTAAAATAGAGTATACATAACAATTAAATATGTATTAAAAAAAAGCATGCTATATGCAAATAAAAATAAGCTGGACAAACATTAACATAATATTATCTCAAAAGTTAAATTGTTCAAGACAAAATATGTTCATTCTCCTTTGCCCCATCCCCAATATAATAAAAAAAAGCTAAAAACAACTAAAAGCTAATCAGAATAATAAGAAGGTCGGGTATAAGACATATGACATGGCCGAAGAAGAAGGGGGAGTATTAAACAAAAGAAAGAAAAAAAAGTTGTTACATGTAAAAATACAAAGGCACTGAATGAAGAAGGCTGGAAAATTTTGGTAGGGAAGGGTTTACGTGGTGACTAAGAATCAGAGGAGGAAAGGATTTACATGATGACTATAGAATGATCCTGAAAACTGAAAAGTTGCATGAAGTAGAAGTCAAAATGCTACTGTTGGGCCTATTAGAAGAAAACCCAAGTCCATAAGTAAAAAGTAAAAAGAATAGAATAAAAACAAAATTTGACTCTAATGTTTTAAAAACCAATAGAGTAAAATTTTAAACCACGTGACTACTGCATGTGAGTTTTAACAAAGCCAAAAACCTTGTCCGCAAGCCCAAAACAACTCTGAAGTGCCGTGCAGATGTGACCCCAAATCCGCAGTCCGCACCTGGCTCGGTTTCCTTTCTTTCAGAATGATGAACCAATGAACCGTAAACGTCATCGATGCAATTTTTCTCCAGATTCAACATTGTCGGAAACTGACGATGCAACAGCCGCGACGCGTAAGGCGCCCGTGATTGCGTTTTCCCTAAAACCTGCTACGCTATAGCATGATAGCACCACAATAGCCACTATTTGACAACACTTCACCATGAGATCCCTTTTAATAATTTCCCCAAATGTCCTTGGGTCTCTGATATGTAAATATAAATAAGAGAAGAAAGTTAGTTAGTTAGTCAGTTACTATTAGTTAGGCATTTATTACTGTAAGTTGTTCGGTAGCTGCCTATAAATAAAGCAGGGATGTTGTATATTTTAGACCGAGTGAAATGATAAACAAGAATTGCAGTGTACAGTTTCTCTGTTACTCTTTTCTCTTTCTCGCTATCCTCTCTGTTTTGTTATTCTTCTCTCTTTCCCTCTTTCTTTCTCTGTCTTTTTGTTTCTTTCTCTTTCCCACCTAAATTCTATATCAGTCTCCTTCTAACCCCTTTCACAAGGACAAAATTTCAGATCATTCAACTAAAATTTTCTTTCCTCGTTTTATTTTCGGAATAGTTGCAAGTCATGGTTCCAATACTCATAGGCTTTTTTAGCTAATAGTGGATAAACCAACATTAATCTTTTTCATACAAGACTAATGTGTGTGGTGGCATAGAAGAAAAATATGTATACCCAGCACCTTCATTTCCTTTGAGCAACCAGAAGTTTTTAATTAATTTTAGGCTTTTACAAAGAACTCCCTTTTGGAATTTTCAAAATCAACGAGGAGCTAAGTTCATATATTAACTCGTTACTTATTCCTTAGGTTGAAATCTTCATTACTCAATTAAGTAATTCTTCAACATAAAATTATTCTTCCAAAAAACTCAAATTGCACTAGAATTACCACAATTATTTTATTGATTTCTTTAGCAATTTCCATGCACAATTTTTTTGGGTAAGACCATGCACAAAAATCTATTAACTAGTTAATATGATATATTAGTGTGCAACTAAATGCCCTATGTTATTAATGAATTGTAGTGTGATAGTAAAATCATTTATGAATACAAAATTTTAACAAAAAATGGATTATGATACATCTAAAGACTAAAATTAAAAATAGACTATCAGGTGGTGAATTAAAATTTGTTAACAGAGAATCAAGTATTCTGTTTGATGGTGGCTTTACAAATTCAAATAAAGACTTGTCATAAACTAAGATAGATCAATAAAATTAACAAATGATAAACTAAGTCTGAATCCCACCTTTACATATTGCTGAACCTTTTCAGTTGTTGCAAGCGGAGGGCGTTTCTTTATGTGCTCCCTTATCTTAATTAAAGAGTAGCTGCAGGGAAAAAACGGGAAACAAATAGTTTAGCCTATACTCCATTCAAATAGTAGTGTTATACAGATAGATATCAACATCATACTAAATGTTGACCTCCCGTGTTTAGCATTGAATACACTTGGTCCCTGAACACAACTCCCCTATATTATTAACAGACATTACACTTTCACCCTGTATTGCTAACGTGTTAGTCTCTGTTAGTATGAGTTATAAAACAACTTATATACCCTTTTAAACATCACTCCCCCATATTAATCAGCCCCATTCCATCTCACGGCTGTTCTCATAGTTTTTTCCTAAACTCACTAACAGGGACTTCAGTATTATAAGGTACCCAAGTCCCACATCGAGTAGTATGATATGCTTGGTGGAGTGGAGTACTTAAGTTGCTTGGTTCTTCCCCCTTGAAAGCTAGTTTTTAAGGAGGGGGTTCCCCAGCAACTTGGGTGCTTATCAATTGGTAGACCTAGTTGTCGATGCCTCAAAAGGACTACATACAGAAGGACTGATCAGAAAGACCGAGTGAAGCAACATAGAGTGCATCCACAGGGATATTGTTGGAGTATTTAAGTGGCTTGGTTATTCCCCCCTGAAAGCTAGCTTCTAAGGGAGGGTTCCCTGAGTGCTTTATAACACTCACAGTTCTCTTTCAGTGAAATAAAAAAGCAGTGTGAGTTTAGGAGAGAGAGAGAGAGAGAGAGAAATGAGATTAAATGGAACTGACTAATACAGGGAGTATTGATAAAACAGGTATATTGGTCATGTTATAACCAACAGACTAACCACCCCATGAGTGAGAAGGGGTGAAAGTGTAATGTCAGGTGTAATTTCCAAATGAAACAAGATCACAGTGTATTTAACACTAATTTCAGGAGAGGTCAGTGCAAGTATCCCTATATGTTAAAATATTCATTTATATTACCTACTGTTTGGATAGAGAGAAAACAAAAATATAAAGATTTTCCTTCCTTGTTTAGGTAAAAAAAAAAAAAGGGTTGAAGTGGAAAAAAATATGGACCGGACCAACTAAAAAGTTTCTCAATGTTGGGAGAAAAAATGAAAAAATTTACATTCTCGCATTTCAAAACAGATTTTCACCTTTACTTTTTATCTCTTTTCCTCTCCATTTTTTCTCCTTATCCAAACATTGGATTGGTCCATATAGTTTTATTACCACAATTTAGTCCCTAAGTTTTCATATTTCATAGATAGCAAAAATAGTCCCTACAATTTTCAAACCTGGTAATATCCCCATTTGGTCCTTAGTTTAACTCCAAAGAGGAAGCAAACTTAACTAACAGGGAGCAATATGCAGTATTCCAAAACTATATAGGAAATTTTTTCAATGATTGTGTTATTGAACAGGGACTGACTATGTAATTGAATCTTTAATTTAGTATATTCCACATGTCTACAAGTAGATGAGTATACCAGACAGGACTTCTATACAAACTCGTCTTTCAAAATTTTAGAATTCAAAATTTTCGGTGAGATGTTCATACAGAGATGGGCGAGCTTCACGCTGACTTACGTAAGCAAAACCAACTTCATCATCCTGGAAAGCATAAAGAACACAGATATTATTTATATATAGTGGCTGAAAGAAGAAAGTGAGAAAACCATTATGATGGTGCTACAAAATATTTTCTAGAAACAAAAGAACCTCAAGAAGTTTTTTGGCCTTGGAAGGGGATATATTTATATTTGCCCCCATAAACTTCAACATCTGCTCTTCAGTTACACCCCCCTAAGAAATAAACAAAATTAGTTTATTCAAGAAATAGAACATGATTTTATATGAAATATGAAAGCAGATAAAATATCAAAGGATACAAATTCAGAGACGAAAAATGACTTTGGTAGTATACTTAGTCAGCTCCAAGGATAGAATTTCAAAAATTTTATAATCATTAAGCATCTTAGTTTGCTTCTTAAACAACCAAAACACCCAACACTGGGAAAAATTCACACACCTTAGGTGCCATCCAATCTACACCATGAAGCAAGCAAGACTCTCCATAGCAAGATCTAACAGCAGCAACGAATAGCGTACTCCTGAAGAAGCGTGTGTTACCATCATAAGGTTCACCATAATGAGTCAATGATCTGACATCAGCAACAGGAGGGGGGCCTGAGAATCAACTCATAATAATATTAACAGAGAGATTTTAATTGTGACAATTAAAAAGAACAAAATGAAATAATCAGGTTTAAATTCACACCAATTTCATCATCAAATGCAAGGCAGTATGCTTTTAATTCGCGGTCAGTTTCACGGTTCATGCGTTGACCTATTAAAAATGCAGAAAGCAAAGCCTCACTTACTCCCTGAGGCTTTTCATCACCCTCTTTGATGGGAAGGACATCCTTTAACACACCTTGCACTTCCTCAAATCCAAGATGACCACCAGCCAACACCTCCCTAAGAGCACCAACCAATCGCATTTCACTGGTTCCATTGCCAACATATTGCGGCCCAATTGAACTTCCCACACCCATCATTAACCCTTCCGGGTCTGCAATGAATATAACCTCAGGTGGAAGAACTCTAACCAGAAGTGGCCAGAATGTCTTCATTGCACGTGTTTCCCCTTCACTCCATTGCGTCGCCTCAGGAAATGCATTTGCACGGATTGTCATCCCCGCGAAAAATGCCCCAAGTTGTGCTTTAGAAACTTCATCTTCATCTTTCATTCCTCCCCTAGCTAAGATTAAATACAAAGTAATCAGATCTTAGAACAATTTCTTTCTTTGGTTTTCAAAGACTATCAAAAGGCTCGTAAAGAAAAGCAATTATTTCAACAAAATAATCTATAACATATGTTTTAAGGCATTCACTCTTAAAGTCTTAACTAGTTCTAACAAAACCAGCATGGTTATTGGTGACATATCCGTAGCATACTCGTAAAGAAAAACAATTATTTCATCAAATACTACTAATTATACAATAATGATGACAAATCAAAATCAATATTAATTATATTATGAAAAAATGAGGAAATACATAAAAAATAAATTAATAAAATATAAGAAATGTATAAATTTAGTAATTTTTTATTTAATATACATAGTGCATTTTAAATTTATTAAAAAATCATCGTATTATGCCGGATGCATGTCAATAAAATCCGATGGATATCAAAAAATTTAATCTGTCTCTTTTATACATTATACCGGATGCATGTCAAGTTCAACACTTCATTCATGAAAGTAGAATGTGAGGAATACTGGGGAGAGTAGAGGTCCGAATTATAGGGATAAGTACAGCAAATTGTTAAAATTGCAACCGTACATTTTCCAATCAAACAGATGTTACTACACTTTGTTCATAGAGTATATTCTCCTCTCACTTTAGAAAAGTCAGAACTACCAAGAACGTATTCATGTGACATCATCACGGAGATATAGGTTGATTTTGTTTACACATTAAAATAAGTGTTAAGTGTTTTGTTTTTAAGAAATAGATTTATTTCTTAAAATAAGAAAAAAAAATTTAAAGAGAAACAGATTAAATAAATACACTGAAAATAAAAAAAGATTCTTATTTTATTAAAATAAATATTTATTTTAACAAATTTGAACAAATAGACATTAAGAATGTTCTAGAGGTTGGGAAAATGAGAAGGGATGGGGAATAGGTCGCAGATGTACGATTTCCTCAATTTACATTTCTAAAAAATTAACATTTCTAACCAAACGTAAACTAACATTTGTGATTAAAAAAAATGTAACATCATCCTAACAAAAAATATTAATGTGAGATGAAGGAGAGAGAGGAACCTGATCTGAGGATAAGGTCGAAGACCTTGAAGGCCTGTTGTTCGTCGAGGGGGCGGGTCTGGGTCGGGCCGGTGCAAACCCTAGCCTGGGCCTCCAGCACCGTCTGGTTGGGCCTGGGCAACTCCGAACGGCGATACGACGACGACAGCGCCGGGTTCCGGACGTCGAACTCGGGAAGCCCGAATTGCTCGATGGTGGCCCAATCCAACGCGGCCCTCGCCAAACAGAGCCTTGGCCCGATCCATTGGCGTTTGGGGAATGGGCGAAGATGAAAGCGAGGGTTGTTGTTGGGGAAAATGGAGTTTGGTGATGAGAGAAATGGTTTCGGATTGTTAATCAGAACTTTCATGGTGTTCTTTCAAGTATTTTTTGTCTTTTAGCAATTTCTCTCTCTCTCTCTCTCTCGTTGAGGGTGCTGTGTTTGGTTGGTTGGTTTGTTCTTCTTGGGTAATCCGCGAAGCGCGAGAAGACCGCGTATTAAAGAAGACGACTATGGGCGGAGTGATAAGCTCAAAGCTGGTTCAGAGCTGAATCAGCTTATCTAACTGTGCAATATTTTTCAATTTTAAAATAAATGGAGAATCCAGCGCTATTGAGCTGAAGTATGAAAAATAGTAAAATATAATGAAAATGAAAATGAAAAGTCAAAAGGATGTTGACGGTTTTAAAATTAAAAATTAAGAATAATACGTGTAATTATTTAAAGATGAATTTAATTTTTGTGCGTTATTAATATAACGTTAAATTATTTATTTCAATGATTCTTATCTTTTTGGTTTTTATAATTTAAAAATATTTTTTTAGTTTCTATATTTTACATTTTAATTCTATTTTAGTTTTTATAGTTTTGAAATTGATTTTTTAGTCCTTATAATTTATATGTTAATTATTTTTTAGTTCTTATAGTTTGAAAGTGGTCTTTTTTATTCCTATACTTTATATTTTAATTTTATTTTAGTTCTTACTATCAAAATATAAGTAATATTATCAATTACAATTAACTACAAAAATATTAACAAGTAATTCGTAATTAATTTATCATAAGATAATTTGTAATAAAAAAATTAATAATTTATAACTAATTTGTAGCTAAATATTTTTTTTTTTTGTAATAATAACTAAAAGGTAATTAAAATATAAATTATAAAAACTAAAAATATGACTTTCAAACTATAAGGACTAAAAGAGAATTAAATACAAACTATAAAGACTAAAAAGAACACTTTTAAATTACAATGACTAAAAGAGAATTAAGATGTAAACTATAGGGACTAAAAAAACCACTTTGAGACTAAAAAGATAAGAATGATGAAACTATAAAGAGTAATTTAACCTTAATATAAAAACATTTATATTGTGAACCATTTCACATATTAAATGCTGGTTTTTTTATTAATAAAAATTTATGAGACAAAATTTACAATAAATCAAACACACACTTATCAACCTAGACTCCCTTAATCTACCTTTGGTTTATATATAATGAATAAATACTTAATTTATCATCACCAGAGAGTAATTAAATTAGTTAATTTTAAATGCTTAAAGGTGATAATGTATTTTCTTTTTGGCGAAGATGTGCTTCCTATTTCTAACTATCTTCTAAAATTAGGATAAGGATCAATAAAAGTTAAATGTTAGACATTGATTTTTAGTAAATTGTGTAGTGTGTTAGACATCATTATTTGGATGATTGTTTGAAAAATTAGGAAGAGAGTAATTAAAAGAGTCACTACTCGAAATGTGTTAAGATTAGGGATATGACTCCAATCATCATCCATAATAGGTCACAATAAAAATCACGCCAATGTGAAAGTATGATTGAAGTTTGATGGTCTATAATTTTAAATTTCTTTTAAATGAATCACGTCCGAAAGAATCTCATCACATTGATTATGTATTATGACATTTGTAGCATGCTTTCAACCATGAGATTGTTTTTTTATCACCAAGTGCCAAAAAAGATGACACCTCTACTCAATCCACATAAGCAAAATATTAGAGGGGTCTCAATGTTAACTTAGGACAAGTGATTTAGAGAGAGCTCACAAAACTAATATGTTTTTCTCGTTTTGAGGTCTACACCTCTTTATATATATAAAACATGAATATTTGATTAGATCAAATCAAATATAATATCTTATCAATCAATTTTCTTCTAATCAAATTGAATTTTATCTTATCATATCAAATCATATTTGATCAAATGAAGCATTGATTAGATCTTTTCTAATCAAATATTTTAATAATTAATTAAATCATATTTAATTAATTAATCTCTTACTTGATTTAATTAGTTGTTCCATTATTTATTCTATGTGTGTGATTTTATAAATTCTCATTGGACTAACAATAATATTATATATTATCTTTATAACATTAAACATAATAGATAATAATTGACATCTAATAATGTATCATTACTATCAGACCACAAAATAAATAGTGATTTGATTTCAATTTTACTGTAACCAAGGATGAATCCAGGAATCCAACGAGGGGTGGCTAAATTTTTTTTCTTCTTTTACAATTATTTTTTTGACAAAGACATGAATATGTTTTATAATAGACAATTCAAATTAGATAAAACTATTATGAACTCAAACCCAAAATCACTAATTAAAGTAAAATAATTGAGTTACATGTTCGATTGTTTTTTTTAATTATTTAAATATATAACTTCTAACGTAATTATTTCAAGTTATTGACTTGTACAAAAATATTTACTAGTTTTACACCTAAAACTAAAACTAATCTTTATTTCAAATGATAAAAATAAGAAAAAATAGTAAAAATTTCTCTCATTGAAAAAATCATATAAATGAGAGAATGTCAATTTGTTTTTTTCAAATAAAGATAACGTAATGTGATATCTACTTCTTTAAAAAATTATTAAGTAGTTAAAATTACACACGTAAAATAAGGATGACATAATTTATAATTGAATATAAAATTACAATAATGTTAAAACTGAGGATTACTTTACATCAGTTAAAAATAATTGATCTAAGAAACCAAACACAACCATATATGTGATTATTAACTTGATTTGTTAACCCTGATTAATGAAATAATTTCACGTGTTTAGACTCTACTCTCTAACATACAAAATTAATATTAAAGTATTTTACTCTAATTGTTGATTCACTATGTTGGCATTTAAATTTTTGTCTAGCTAATAGATATTCATCAATCCAAATGGTTTTCTTTTTTCTTAGAACCAACAAAGTGGCCGTGAAAGCTTAAACGGGAAGGTAAGGCAGGTGATGTGAGCAAGTTAGATGCCCGCGTTAAATTCATCTCTAATTGCAATCATATTCAGTATGTATTTTTTGTCCTTTGTCTAAATGTCTCATTGAAGATGAAGCATAAGAGTGTCATTAGCGTTAAATTCAATCATTATTCTTTGATATCTAAGTAGACATCTAATTACAAATGGATTCAATATCTCTTATTATTCCATTTACATATGGGCACCCATATTATAGGTCTCACTATATCAAGTAACATAGAGACAAAATTCTTATTATGTAGGAAGAATGAATCATATATACATCACTTACATCATTCAACATGATTCATTGTCGGTCCAATTACTACCTTAACAATTACTCTATGGATGTTGTTCAATAGCATTAAAGCATACAACTCTTATATATAAGAATCATAATGACTTCAAGTCGAAGGACTAATATACCCTTAAAGTTGTCATGAGAAACTCTCGTGACACTTATATAACTATTATGAAATCTTCACATAATGGGTTTATCCAGTATAAATACTACTCTTAATATTTATACATGTGTGCCAACTTGTCATTTCATATATGAGATGTGGTCACCAGCCTACTTACAATCTCACCCAATAGTCTCAATGCATTTTTGTCGCCCTAAGTAACAATAATACTTGACTATGGATATTTTTATAATAATATTTCATTGTTTAATGAATCTAATAATCCTATTTCATTTGATTTGCCAACGAACGAACCACCTATTCTAAGGGCATTATTATGATATATACACTTAATAACGTAATAATTGATATAATGTATTTTATATATAAATTAAAATAACTTAATTGCAAAATTTGTCCCCCTATTTTGTCTATTTCATCAAATCGGTCTCTTTATTTTTTTTAATTCAGTGTTCAAGTCTCCCTATATTTCAAAATTCACTATCTTAGTCTCATTTTAATCGTTGAAGTAATAAACGCATTCCTTTATCATTACATCACATGATCATTTGAATATTCGGTACAAAATATAGTATTAATATAAGTTTTATATGAAAATAATTCAAAATTCAAACTTTATTCTTTTTTAATTTATTATATTTTTATAATATTATATATTATCTTTTAAAATATAATATATAAGATTAAATTCTATTTTCACATAAATTAGAATATGTATATTTATAAAAGCTTTATTTTTATTTTATATATTATATTTATCTTTTAAAAAATAGTATATAAGATTATAAAAATATAATAAATTAAAAAAAAATTTGAGTTTTGAACTATTTTCACATAAAATTTATATTAATATTATATTTTGAACTATTTTCTTACTTCAAGTATCATGGTTTTAGTCCTTCTTCAAGTATTTTTTTTAAGTTCTTATTTTTTTTAAGAAAATATTGGTCAACTTTCTAATCTAGTCAATATTTAGAATTTAACAGTTAACGACTAAAATTAACTCTGAGACTAAGATAATGAATTTTGAAATAAATTAAAAAATAAGGAGATCAATTTGATGAAATAAGCAAAATAGGGAGACAAATTTTACAATTATGCCAAACTAAAATAATGATACAAATGCAACCTAAAATGGATTGACCACTAGGACTCACTTCAATATTTAGGGATCATAAGGCCAATCACCCTCAATACTAGGTTACAATGAAAGTCACATCATAGGATATTTTACCATTGATGTTGATTATCCTCTAAAGAGTCACCAAACATAGATTCAACAAGAAGAAGAAAAAATGAATGATGTTTTGTCATCACTACATTTAATGCCAAAGAATGAAACATCTGAGTTTTCACACAAGTAGACTAATCACTTGTTACTGACCATTTGTGGTATACAATGCATAGGGAGTCTTATTATTTTTTGTAATTTATTGTTTACTCATGCGTATGAGCCCAAATCCTCAATATCAAAAGTCCTATAGTTTTTTTTTTTCTTTTTCTCTAGGGGTAATTATGAGTACATATTCCTTCAATGGTAATATCGTCATCAATGTATATAAATCTAGTTCATGCACATATTTTATGTCTCGAAGGAATACTCTCAACCAATCTTGGTAAGACTCAATAGTTGTTGGGGTTATCGAGCTAATTTATGTGATTTTCCTAGTTCAAATAGTTATGAACCCAACCATTAGAATTTCACACTCGGTCACCTTTAACCTCTAAGATCCAAGAGAAGTCTTGCCTACCATCCACAGGTATCATTCTGTCACCCTCTCATTTCCACACAATTACATAGGGCACATAACGAATGATTTAATTATTACATATACTTAACTCAAGGATTCATAATCTCTATAAAATTTGTTAGAGTTTAATTTGTTTTTGGTACATGCCCTCATGCCTCTTCATAAGCATGATCAATTGATCAACATAGATAAATGTGCCCACTATTTTTTCCTCATATCCAACACAACAACACTGACAAGTAATTACAACATCAACATATCATACACTTCTCAAGATGGCACATTGGGCTAGAGCATAAAACCTTTAGGCTCATCATCAAATCATGTTGTTTCATTTCACTTCTCTTCTTAAAATAATTCAATAGAACAAGCACACAATCATCAATCAAGTCATATAATGATTATCACAAGCATCCTTGGAATCACACCAAGGCTAAATTTAAAATTCACAAAACAAGCACACATCATCCTTTGGTTGGTTATATTCAAATATTATACTTCACTTAATAAATAAAAAGTCCACATTTTTGTTATTACAAAACAACTAAATTCTTCGAACTCTACTTAAGATATGATAGTCTTTAGCTTACAAATTCCATTTATCATATCATCTATACACGTACATTAATACTCACTAAATATATATGACATTATAAAGTGGGAAAAACTTATTTTTATCATTCTTCCAAGTTCCTACTCTTCCATCAAGTTCCAAATACTCTAAACTCAATCCCTCAATCTTAATCATTATAGAAATGGATACAAAATATAAATAGGGCAAGAACTTATTTTTTCACAAACTTACCATTCATGTTAGTATTACAACCTCTATTCAAAGGTTCATGCACTAGAATGATCCTTATTGCTTATATAATCATTGGACAACATTATTATATAAAGTTAAATCAACATAACTACTTCATTTAAAACATGGTTTAGGACCATTCATAATAAAGAGGCAATAGTTACATTGTCCTTTTGAAAAAAGTTCAAAAAAATTCAACTAGAAATGGAGTTCCAAATCGTTAAGATTTTGTCCCACAATATTTCTTATATAACAACACTACAAGGAAAAAGGTTACTGCATTGGTAATTTAACGACATCAATAGATACTTATCATCAGATCCTAAATTGCACTACTAGAAAAAAGATTTTTTACGACGGTTAATAAGTGCTTTTAACGACAATTGTAAACCGTCGTTGTATATAACGTCGTTAAAACCAAATTGTTTTTTACGACGATTATTTTAATAACCGTCTTTGAAAGTAAGAATTATTCAAAGACGATTATTAGCTAATAACCGTCTTTGAACGTTGTGTCTGCTTCGACATTCAAAGAAGATTATTAGTTAATAACCATCTTTGAATGTCAAATGAAGAAACCTTTCAAAGACGGTTATTTCGTAATAAAACCAAAAATCTTTTAAAGATGGTTATTATGAAATAGTCGTCTTTGAATGTCAAATGAAGAAACCTTTCAAAGACGGTTATTTTGTAATAACCGTCTTAGAAAGGACATCGAAAGTGACAAATTATCAGACATTAAAATTGATATTCAGGTACTAAAATTGATATCCAACTTAGTACGTACTAAAATTATCAGACATTAAAATACAATTATGGATTTGATGACAAGTCATAATTTAAATATCAAGCAACTATTAGACTAATATATAAAATAGAGATCAAATGCTTAAATACAGGGCACACAATGAAGATCATGCTCATTTTGGTTGTCAATTAATTGAAAGAATAACAAAGAGGCAAAGAAAATAAAAGGACATAAATTTCATAATTACTTTGGCAATACCAGGTGGTGAACTGTACGAGATATGCCGGTCACATATGAAGCTAATGATCATGTAGAAAGCATAAGGATGAGATTAGTGATACTTATCATTTAGCAAGAGTATCCATAAGAACTAAGAAAACAAATAGAACATTCATTTTGGAAATAGAACCTATAATAGTTTAAACATACTTTAATATGAAGAGGCACTATGGTAAATTAGTACATTATGTCCGGAAGATAGACAATAGTAAGTATAATATAATATGTCCACTTTCACAATGCATGGCGGAGGAATTAACATAACAAATAACGATAAGTGAAACTTCCTAGCTATGACAACCTTATACATAAGTTTCCCCATAGTCCAATACATGATGTAAGATTATCTTTCACATTACAGTTATTCTATTAATTTCCTAGGGAGAAATATGACAATATAACTGCCCAAAATTGACAAAATTTCATCCCAGTCACAACATGCAAAATGAAGCAACTAAGGTACAATTAATTAAGCAAAATGGGGAAAGTACATATATATCTTGAGGTTTCTGTCAAAGGCAATCACATATTATATTGTTGTATGATTATGGTAACTACTAAGTCAAATGAATGAATTTCTTTAGGTAAGAGAAATATAAAGAAAATAAAGAGCACCCGATTCGGAAATTCGATCGGTGTGACAATCCCACTTGCCAATAAGATATAAATGATAATACTATATGAATGTAATAATTATTCAATCGAATAAATGAATTTATTTTATTTGGGGAAGAGAAATACAAAGAAAAGAACATCCAATTTGGAAATTTTAATCAGTGATCACCACATGTAAGATCTTAAAAAAAAGAAAGTGGTTTAGTCAAACCCCGGCTTGGGTTAGAAAAGTGTGTATCAAAATCAAAGGGAGAGGATATAGTTTTTCTTTTCTTTCTTATTTTTTAATAGGGGGGGCCTAAGCCCAACTAAAAGATAACAATGAGAAAGAAATTGAGCTAGCTAGCAAGCCTAACGAAAATAAAATGAACGTAACAAAAAAAATGAAGAGTAGCATCAAAATACGAACATATTGACTTGGGCTCTTGACAATCTAAACTGAAAGCTCTTCAATTTTTGCAACAGAATCTATGACAACTACTTCCTCCTCATCCTCACTGATCCATAAAGGGAGAGGAGTCCCCCAAAACCTACTACGACTAAAGATGAGTCTCTTTCAACCTTAATTATAATTTGTGAATGGTGTTAAAAAGTTCTATGTATAGATGTCAGTCAAATAATCAAATCAAGTAGTGAATCAAATAGTCAAACAGGCACATAAAGCACAAACACTAAACAATAATAACATATTATTATTTTAAAATTCAAGTAGTGAATCAAGTAGAGAATTCAAGCAGACCAGACAAAGGGATAACATAATCAAAGTTATATTATTATTTTAAAATTTAATGATAATTTGAAAAATAATATTTTTAAAAAATTGCTAATAAAATAAAGGTATGCCAGCTAACATAATAACAAGAAATAACAAGAAACGCGATAAAACAACAAATAAAAAAAGTGATAAAAAATTTGTAATTTTAAAATTTAAAATTTCGTAAAATACAAATACTTAAAAAAAAGATAAGAATGAAATTAAAAATTTTAAAATGATATATTTTTTTATTACTATTCGATTATATAGATACATAGAAAAGAAAAATATATAATAATAGTAGTAGGAATTATTGATAGAAATTAATTAAAAATGAATTATTAATTAATAGTAATATAAAATATTTTATTTAAAATATACTAATAATTCATAAGTCCAAACTTACAGTGGCGTAAGGCCATTTAGAATATGACCGCCACCAAACTTACAGGTAATTTGAAATATTGTATTGAAAACCTTAATTGCAAATATGTCTTTTCCTTGAGATATTGTACTGATTAAGCAATTACAATAGTAGTGCTCAGAAAGACAAGAAGAAAAACAAGGCAAAACTCCTTTATTTGACTTAGTTGTCTATTTTTTATACCATCATTTTTAATCAACGCTATAAATGTTTTTGACTTTTCAAGTAGTAAAGTAACTTGTGCTCATAAGAAGTTGGCAAACATGCAATTGTTAGTTAAAAAATGTTGACTTTGTTGTGTATATGTAGGAAAATTAATTAGAGTTTTAAAAATGGTCGTGTGTATATGTATATTTACTATATTAACAGTAGAAGGTCTGAAAATGGTTTTGTGTATATGCAAGAAAGCATGATAGATTTATCACTTATACCAAGACATTTTATCACAACATTTTACCATAACATCAAATCAGCAACAGTAAACCAATGTGAAGTGGCTCTCTTACCTTTGAAAAATTAACATATATTCCAGAAAAAGCAAAAATAATGTTTATATTCCAGGTAAATACTGCTGAAGAATATATGCTGGCCCAAGTAATCACAGAGCTAGCTAATATTTTCAAAAACTAACAAGTCTAAGATAAGGTATTTCGTCGATCCAAAACAAAAAAATAACTATAAAATAAATCAAGTGATGGGTAGAGTTGTAGAAACAAGATCAAGCATGAACTGAGTCTGACTAAGGTAGTAGATTCTAATTTTGAACACATTTCCTCAAGAACAAGTTGAAGATAAGAAGCAGAAGTCTAAAAACAAAAGGTCATGTAGGAGTGATAAGGACATAGTGAAATCTAGGGAGACAGCAAAAATATATTGATAAAAAGTCATAGCCATGGAAACAGTGGCAACAAATATCTCGAAATGGAAAGGGAACTTGTGAGTGAGTGATTCAGATTATCAGAAGAATGTTTCTTGTGTCACTTAGGGTGTCCCTTCTTTATATTCAAAGTATCTTAGCCAAAGTTCAATAGGAGACATTTTTATTTTGTTGATCAAAACTTGCATAAGCGGATTAATTAATTGGGTGCCTTTTATAAATACACCTTTCAACTTGGAAATTGAATCAGGGAGAAAAGTACTACTACATTCATATTTCACTGGGTCAATGTACAAAACCGGGAATTTGAAACATTGGATACACAATTTTCGACCTCATCAACACAATTTGGGCCTTGAAAGCAAAGTAACAGACATCTCACCTATCTTTATGCTAGATTTTTCCAAAAAAATGTGAAGCCACAAAATTACCCCTTCCCCCTTCACATTTAGCTGTCACAGTTGATAGTTGACAGTTGAGTCATTGCAGCTAGAGGTTGGTTTGATGAAGGCATATGTGCCATGTCATTTAAGGGTGAAGAAGGATCACTGGAATGAGATCATAATCATGATGAAATCCCACAGAGGGATGTCGTGGTGTACACGTATAGCAAAGTAGAGGATTTTGACTTAATAATAGGCCTTCATGAAAGGAAATGGGCAATCTCAAACAAAAGACAAGAGGAAATAGAGGTGTTCAATGCATTTATTCATCAATCAAATAGAAAAAAAATGAACAATTATAACATATAAAGTTTGCTAAACTACATATCATTGTCAAATAAAAAAGCAAACTAACATGAAGACATGAATCACACAAAATTAAAAAATACCCACTGACCCGTTTGCAGCCAAGTCAAACAAGGTAGCAGTTGTTGTTAACCAACAACTGATTGATGATCTGTGTCTTCCTTGCAACAAGCATTGTTAAACATCAGCACTAAAAGAACGTTATATCGAACCCGCAACCTCTGTTCAACAATACACCAAATCACGTAAAACAAGCTTAACCTAACTAAGTAAGTAACTCACTTACCCGGTTTCTTCGAAGTGAAACCAATCTCTTTGTTGCCGATGTAAATGCGAAAGCCCCGCTGTCAATCCTTGATTCGGAAGTTCTAGCTAGCTGGGAAGGTCCAACTCGTTGGAACGAACTTGACGAAGAGTCTGCTTCAATGTGGAAGAGATTCAAGAAGAGGTGTTGTGTGCGCACAACTAAGGTTCAAGAAGAAGCAAGAGGTCCCGCGTGCGCACGATTAGGGTTCAAGAAGAAGCAAGAGGTCCTGCGTGTGTGAGACTAGGGTTAGAAAAAGGAAGGTTCAGTGCGAAAGGAGAGAAGTTGGGACGAGCGAGGGTCTGCTGCGTTTAGTTTTTGTTTTCCTGATGCTGCGTTTAGTTTTTGTTTTCCTGAATTAAGACGGTTTTTTTTATAAAACCCGTCGTAAATTTATTTATGTATAACATTCTAAGGCAGTTTTTATTAACCGTCTTAGAATGTGTGTCGTAAAATGCTCTTGTTCTTACAATAATTACAAAATTGTCACCGCACCACTTTCTAAGCCAGTTCCCGTTACAACCGTCGTAGATTAGGTGTCGTAAAATGCTATTTTTGTAGTAGTGTCGTCAGTAATTTAAATTTATTGACAGATTTTATCCTTGGTAATTTGTTAAACTTACCAATGGAGATTATTCGTCGATAATTTATAAATTATAAGACGAATTATATTTTGTCTATAAGTATTTAAACTTACATATGGATATTACTGACAGATTTATGTCTGCCAGTAATGTTTTTTTTTTCGACAAATTTTTCTGTAGGTAATAAATTCAAGGGTAATATGTAAAAATTCGTAGATATCTTTAATTTATATTTATATATATAAAAGGAGGTAGGTCTCGGACAGTTTTGGAAATATAATTTGATGCATAAAGGCAAACTAATTAGTAATTGAATGGTAAAAAAGGTTTCAAATTAATATTAACTTAATTACGTTTGCATTAATTGCTATTTTCGTATGTTATGAAATATTTTTTTTCACCCATAAATGCAGACTAATTAGTAATTCAATGGAAAAAAAAGTTAATATGTTAAGTGAGGATATATTTGTCTTATTTACATTTGCAATAACTGCTAATTTCATGTGTTTAACGTTCTACTATGGATAACCATTATTTGTATTAATTGTGTGAAGTCAATAGGCACCGTTTGGAAAAATGAATAGGTAGATCCTAAAGCCAATTATCATCTTATTTAATTATTTTCTTCTTTTATTTAAGCAAGATTAAAATTTATTTTTCATCCTTATAAAATTTTAAATATATTTTTCATCTTCATAAAATTAAAATATTTTTTTTTCAAAATTAGACTTAACGAATCTGAACCTAAGTATATGAGGTGTGTTTACTAAAATCTAGACACTTGTCCTACATTTTTCTTTCCTTTTCTTTTTCTCTATAGTCTGGTCATGGTCTCTCTTCCTTCCCTCCCTCTGTCCTCTCCGTTTCTTCTCCATCGAACCCTTTCATCCCCTCCTCCTCCCACCTCCATGACAACCTTCGATGGCAAATTCATCATCATTGAGGCCGTTGGCTCAACCCTGACATCGAACAACATCCTTGCCCCTTTGGACTTAGTTAACCATGTCGTGTAAAACTCCACACTCGCGTCCTTTGAAAGATGTATACCCACCCAGCTTGGCTCCTCTTTGGTGACATGGAGCAACACAAAGTGGTTCGGCTAATGTCAACAGAAAGTCTCCTTCTCCACATCACTCTCCATAACCACACCATCCTTCCCCACACATACTTCACAATCTTTTTTTTTATTATTATAGTTGATTTGGGTATTAGGGATTTCAGATTTGGGGGTTGGATGTTGAGAAAATCCAAGTCTCACATCGGCTAAAAATAAAGTCAAGTTAGAATATATAAGTGAGGGACAATCCTCATTCCTTGAACTAGTTTTTGGGGTTGAATTAGGCCTAAATTCACATTCTTAATATTCTAAGATTGAAGATGGTGGTTGTTTGGTTGAGGTGTAGTGGTGGTGGCTGAGGTGCACTTTAATTTGATGGTTTTGATGGTGGTGTTTGGTGATGGAGGTGGGCTTGTGCTTTTGAAAAGAAAGGTTTTTTTTTTTTTTGTAAAAATAAATAAATAAATCTTATTTGTGGTGGTTTTAATTGTCAAAAACTGTGATTTGATTTTTTTTAATATTTTTGTAATTTATGGTGATTTTTAATCCTCAAAAATTGTATTTTAAAATTTAAATTAAGAAAAATATTACCTCTGCTTGGATTCATTCCAGCCTAGGTCCAAAAATAACATATTTCAATTTTACAAGAATAAAAAACATCAAAAAATTTATAGGAATGAATTTTAAAAATTTTGATATTTATAAGAAAGAAAAACATATTTTAGCCTTTGTTACAACCTTTAAAACACTTTTCATTTACTATAAAAGGAATGTCAAGTCTCAATAGTTTTTCAGATACAAATTTCTAATGAGAAACTGTAGGTAAACAGATTTATGATTTTTTGAATATGTTTCTATTTCTTTTCCATCCCAATCTCTTCTTTTGCGGCTTTTAGACATTTTAATATTTTATTTCATTCTCCGAACACAACCATTTAAGGCGGATATCATGCAAGGAGTTCAAGAAGAAGAATTCTTGAAGATTGTCCATCAATGAACAAAGCAATTTCCATTATTTTATCCATATATGGTTGTTTGCATTATTAGGTATATGTTTTTGTCTTTTTGTTTCCTATTTTTCACATCTCAACGAATATTTTGGATTCAAATTATGATTCGCTGCATTTTTATTATAATATAGCTTTTTATTCATCTTCATATGTTATTTAACCGGGTATATTTTCCATTTGGGGTTAAAGGGTTTTCAGTTGTATTTTTTTTTAGTTTTGTGTGAAAGATTTAATTATCGTTGTTTGCTATCTTATTTTACTCTGTTCAGATTTTTGGGTTATCTCCAAGTATAGATAGAAATTTTTCCGGAATTATCTCCAATTCAAGAAAGGTATGTTTTAATTTTATTCTATTTTGGTATTTTTTTTGTCCAATTTTTTGTTACCTAATTGTTTTATAATTTTTGGGTTTTTTCTTTTGATTAATAAAACTTATTTGAAGTGTTTGATTTGGATTTTGGAATTTTTTTTTATCACATAACCCTTCAACTATGCACAAGTTTGGGAAAACAATTGCAAAAAGGGGCTATGGCCTTTTTTTTCACCGTCTCATCTAAAATTAATGGTGGTGTACTCATTGTAGGATTATATTCCATTCGTTTGTAGTATTTATTTTATTCTCTTTGATTTCATTTTCTTTTATTATTTTATTAGGAAGACTATATATATATATATATAGGGACTGATCCAGAAGTCTATTAATGGAGATTGAATTTCTTTTTTGTCACTTTACAATTATTTAAATATTATTTTCTAAAGACTCTACTAATTTCTTGTTAGAAGGTTATGATTTTATATATTAACATAATAACAATTAAATTTTTTTATTCTTAGAAATAAAACTCAAGTATCAATGAGATTATAACTACTTGAGTTAGACTTTCTTATATACAATAATAATAAATAAAACTGACATTAATATGGTCTCACAATCTAAAAAAAAAAACAAAATCATTCTATATACTAATAATAATTGAAACTCATCAAATCCTATAACAATGATACATAATAATATGATATCTATGAATTATATTTATTTTATATATATAATAAGAAATATAACTTATGTTCACCATGACAGAAATGAAAAAGTTTTATCACGAGAGCTTTAAATCCTTAACTTAAAAAAATCCAGTAAGAAATTAATTTTTGTTCTAAATTTTATGTCTCTTATAATGTTTCATGATTAATATTCTATACAGTTATTTTAAGTTATTGTCAGCAATTGATCGGGATCCAAAAATTCTAGGAGTGTAGACAATATGCAATTTTTAGAATTATTGTGCAAGACGTACTATATCAAGTATGAGTCTAAGAATTCCATTTTGCAAGTATGTCAAATTTGAATTGTTTTTTTTTATATCTAACTTATGTTATTGTCTCTCTTTTTATTTTATTTTTTTGTTTTTGTCCTACTAATATATTTTGCAATGAGACAATGAAGTTTTTTGTTTCACTCACTACTACAAAGATGATTCTACATCGATTATATGACCCTTTTAAGGACGATTTTGAACTGTCTTTATAATAAACGACGTTAAAAATCAAAATTTTTTATGACAGTTTTTAAATAATTGTTTCAAAAAAAAACTATACATTTTAAGACGGTTCTCAGAAAAAATAATTTAGAATGATGACATTCTAAGACGGTTCTATTCTTAAGAAAAGAATCGTCTTAGAATATAATTTTTTTATAAAAAAAAAATTAAAAATCCCGACAACATATTGAAATCCTCTCTCCATTTGTTTCTTTTGTTTCATAACTTATTTTATAAAGCAATTTGTTTCTTTTTTCTTCTTCCTTTATTTATATATCTTCTCATATTATAAATTAATTCATTATAAGATATTATAATTAAGATATAAATATAAAATAACAAAAACTAATAGAATATAAAACTACTATTATGTAATTTAATTTATACAAAATCAATTAATTTATTGTATTAATTATTTGAGTTCCAATATATTTTAGCATGTACATAATATTAAATTTCTATTATCTCATGATATTCACAAGTTGTGTCTTGTGGACAATACATTATTACGTTATCTACATAAATATAATCGGCTTCAACTTAAGGAAAAAGAAAATAGCACATATTACTCTAAATAACGAGAGTTATCATCATGTAACTTTTCACTTTGACACACAATCCTATATGTAAGCTAGATTTTTTAAATATAGCTGCCACCTATATATAATTAGGCAAGGTCACATCATATTAACTGTGTTGATAAATAAAATAATAAAATAAATTGGGATAAACCAACTTATTTAGGACCAAAAAAACCAAGTATATATGTTTCGAACAGTCTAAGAATATGGACTCCGAAGAATAATATCACCAACCTTGAGTTTCGAACAGTCTAAGAAAAAAACTCACTTTTTGACATAATTTCTATTCTTACGTCTTCCAAAACTCCAGTGATCCCAGCCTTCCATGTTTCAAAATCAAATCCAACATTCTAGGGGAAAAAAAGAACAAAATCAACCAATGTTTGTACAAACTGCCAAGCATACATATTGAAACATTCAAGCAGTGCAAAGGGGTAATCAAGTCCAAATTTGAGTACTAAAGCAACACTAAGAAGTGTTATTTTATTAGTTCCTTCATGTAGGTTGCTAGGGCCATTAAATGTGCAACTTCTGTCTTCACTTGTCCCAAAAGCGGAGCTTGTAAAAGGAAATAGGAATCATATCATGTTAAGTTGAACTTTGATTGCAAACATAGTAACTAAGAAGAGGATAAGAACTGTGGCATGCAAACTAGAAAATAGTTAGATTTCAACTGCTAGAACTAAGAAGAGAATAAGAACTTATGTCTTAATTAAATTTAAATGGGAACATAACTAATATATAAAACAAAAAAGATTAAAAAATGTGTTCAATTGCCCCTATGAGCACTTCAATCTTTTTGCATCATTTACACAATATGGATTTAATTAACAACGAAGAAAGTGTATTTGTACATTTGCATTGCATTGATCCCTATGTGAGATCAGTTACAGTGTAAGAATGTATTTGGAGATCTAAGTTCACATTAATTTATAAACTATAGTTGATAACTTGAAATTGCTAAGAAAAGTAATGATTTGTGATGATTTAATTAATTCCAAAAGTACAAAAATTGCAACAAAAAAAATCAATAATCTGTTTTTTTGTTTAGGTTGGGAATGTAATTAAAAAAATTCAAATGATCGAGGGACCTGCTAATATATTAAAACATAATGAAAGTTTTTACATTATTAATTAATAAAATAATTATTTTTTTCATCATTTACGGTGCCTTTGGATCATTTGACATAAAACAAAAAAAAATGTTTGCCATAAAACAAAACTATAATCTCACGCAAAAAAAAAAACAATAAAATGACATCAATTGACATATCATACTAATAAATAAGATAATGCGGCAATACAGGGAATTTCTTTTAAATGTCTACATAAAAAATGAGAAAAAAATATATGAAATTATTGTGTAATCACTCAAAAGTTCAATTTAATTAGTTGAATATAATCCATAAATTATTGTAATTCCCAAGAATTTGTTTTTGACTATTATTAATAAAAAAATCAAAAAACAATTATACTATAAGTCATATAAATTAATTTCTTTAATAATTTGAGATCAATTATTATCGCAAAATCATACATTTTAATTGAATATTTATTTTCCCTTCGTACCACTTTGTCTTTAGCGATGTACATGTGTCCACGCACAAAATCAGCAACTAAAGGATAAACGAAGTAAAAACCAAGGAAATACAGGTATTTCTTGTTTTCCTCCGCTCCAACCTTAACAGAAACAAGGACAATATCAACTTTACACACAAGATGAACACATGATCTAAGTTAATTAAATGATGCAAAAAAGATTGAAGTGCCTTTGGATCTTTGAATTCTGCTACCTATGTGATGATTTAATTAATTCCAAAAGTACAAAAATTGCAACAAAAAAAAACAACAATCTGTTTTTTTTTTGTTTAGGTTGGGAATGTAATTAAAAAAATTCAAATGATCAAGGGATATGCTAATATATTAAAACATAATGAAAGTAAAATATGCCTTTGGCTCACTTTTAATCAACATTTAAATATAAATCATATTGCTTAATATCATCTCGTAAGCACAAATGTGAACCGTGCACCCTATATGAGCACAGGTTGAGATGAATCCATAACTATATAACATATTCAAGAATGGATGTAACTAACCATTTGTAGACACACCTGAATTTCTGGATCAGCAACAACATACTGCTTCAGGAGTCTATCACCAAACGCATGAGAAACAACAAGAACACCTCCAACTCTTCATGGTGGTACCCATGTGTTGCTTCCTTTTACTGCTAACAATTAACCTGACTTTGATATATACTATATGTTAACTCAGCTTTAAGAATACTGTGTAATGACTGAAAAGCTAGATTTCACCATCTTATTCTAGAAAATGAAAATGGCCAAGTTTATAGTCTTAGTTCCTAGAAAATAGCTAGTTATCTGATCCCACGGACTAACAATATCATCCTAAGACATAGGTAACTAAATTGCAATAGTAAAAAAATACATATAATTAAAGATAAATAAAAACTTACAAATGCATATTATCTAATTAAAAATCTATGACTCGATCAACAATGTATAGATGTCTTCTTTCCCTCTATTCAGTCAATGATGTTCACTTCAGAAGATTCATCATGAACCATTGTAACAATATTGGTATTTCTTCATGTGTGGTTATTGTTGTCATAGTCACTATTGTCATAATCCAGTGTGGCAATGACTACAGCCACAGTACTGGGTTCAAAATTTTCTTTGTTTGATGACACCAATTGAGGGGTCATTTTCATTTCTTTGCTTTTACCCCACAACACCATGTACAAGCCACACACAATTAGCACCGCTCCAATTACACTAAAAATGTTTCAAAAAACCAAATCATAAAATAGTAAGCTGAACATGATTTCGAGATAAGCTACAGGTACAAGCTATTTGTAGAGAATTATAATGTCAACTGAATTAAATAATGGTGCACAAAAATATGAAATGATCTTAGCGTATACCTTCCTACATATAGGTTTTCATCCAACATCAAGGAAGCAAAAATAGCCACTATAACAAGTGACAAAAGGCTGAAAACTAATGCATACAATGGACCTCTAAGCCTTACACACCAAGCAGTGACAATTACAACTAATCCAGAGACCACAATTCCCTGCCACAATATTTTAGTTTATTAATAATTAATTATTGGTATACTAATTCACCATCCATTGTTATATAATTATGAAATTAGCATACCGAAAAAGCTGAAGTTAGAAGCCTAATATTCCAGCCCAACTTCCATTGGCTCCAATCCTTCTCAATACAGAGTGCAAAGATTGTGGCTTGCATTGCCCCCATTGAGGTCATCAACGTTGTACACGAGTGAGGCCTTGGGTATTCTTTACTCATCTTAGTCTACAACCACCAAAGAAAAAATCACAATAACTTCATCAAGTAATTCGTACACAAGCACAAAGTTTTTCTGTAATAGAGCAAGAAAGGAAACTCACAATAACTTCATTAAGTAATAATTATTAATAATGTTCCAATGTTCCATACTCTTTCAAGCTTAAAGCACATTATAATATGCTATGCCTGGATATTAGTTTTTATACAAATATTATAATCTTAACCACAGGAAGCTGTATGCGTTGTACATGGATAAAGATTACCCCAAAAAGAATATGAGATAAAACTACTACATTCCAATCAGGATTTTTTGTATCCAAGAGAACAAGGAAAATATCAAACCTGCTTAATAAAGGACTAGAGATAGAGGAAGTATATATCAATTATTAATCCCTCACTTCATTATTCAATTTTTAATAACCCGTTAGAACAAGAATCCCCCCTTTTCATAGAGAGAAAAAGAAATAACCCCATCGGGCGAAAATTACTGAACGTGCTGAAACTGCAAACAATTTTTTGATAAAAATTGAGATGAGAAATGATTGTGGTACTAGGTGAGAGTATTGGAGAATCCGTCGGCGACAAAAGCAGAGAGAACCTTGACGTTAGAGATTCAAATTGATGGAAGCTAGCTAGCTAGGAATTTCAACTGCGGAAAGTTTGTTCCTTAATTAGAAGTGAGATGAACGAACAAGATGAAAAAACAAGATCTCTAACGTCAAAGTAAAGAAAAAAAGAAAAAATAAAATTTGAAATGGAAAAAAGGATAAGAAGAAAGAAAGAAGTAGTAGTAAGAACTGGTGATGAGGGCTTTAATCAAAGTAGCTTTGTGACCCTTGAAATCCCTTAAGACCTCTTCGACGGGGAGGGAAAGAACTGAGTTGTATTAACTGGATTTGATAAAAGTCCATCGAGCCCATTACAAACTCAACACTTAAATAAAAATAATTGCAAAAAACACAATCTAAAATCACGTTTTCAACAGTTTATTTTTATTTTACTGTTTACGAAAATAAAATCACAATAAGAACGAATTACAATTTTAAAAAAAAAACAGAATCATTGAAATATGAAACAAACATTAAGAGCTTCACTGACAGGAACCAAACCTCCATTTGCAAGCTCGATGTAGCAACTTGGAGAAACACAATCCAAAAAATAAAATTCAAAAACCACAAAGTTAGAACTCCAATCTCATGTCAAAAATAGAGAAAATAATACAACAAAAACAACAGCAGAAAAAAATGAAAATCAAAGAGGAAAAATAATCAAAAACAAGGTTCTAACATTTCTCAGATTCTTGGTATTTCTCACTGCCATCTTTAGCTTCACCAGAGGATAAAGGTCATCTGGATGTTTCGAAAGAGGATAAGCTCTTCTGAAAGCTTCTAAAAGTTAGTGGAGGCGCTCCACATCCGCCATCCTCTCCTTTGTGTCCTTCGCACATGACATTTCCAGCGCTTCATCCATTTCTTTCTTCGATTAGATTTGAAGAAGAGTGAACCACCTTCTTCAGAGCCCGTTGCTCGAGTCGAGTTCAATGTTCCTAAGGTCAAGGTCTTCACTGTCGTCAATGCATGTTCATTGCAGCGATGGAATTTTAGGGTTCTTTCTCTACTGCGAGTGTGAGCCTGAGCGTGAATGAGTGTGTGAATGAATGAGACGCAAGTAGTTTCGTTGGAAGAGAAATGAAACTACGACGGTCTTAGGAAAAACCGTCGTGGAACACAAGTTTTTAATACGGTTTTTATATACCCGTCTTTGTTAAAGTCATATATATTACAAAATTATCACCGCAATCAACTTTAAGACGATGCAATCAACTTTAAGACGATTCAATGGAGACCGTCATCGTTTTCGCATCGTAAAATGCAGCATTTTTAGTAGTGACTAATATATTCATCAATATGAATTCTTTTTTCATTTAAGTTTGATGATAGAAATTGATACTTTTATTATGATGATGTTCACATTTCTTTTTTTACGTTAAATTATGGTTGTAGATGTATCAAAAGTTAATAGATTTTTTTTCTTCAAATTTCTTTCTCTTTTCTATTTTCTTTTCAATATTTTTTCATTGTTTACAAATATATAAGCACCATGAAAATGTATAATTGATTGTAGTATCATTCATAAGTTTATGCATTATTAGAGACTTCAAGTGAGCATCAAATTTTTTTATCATCAAAATAAAATTACTAAATTGAAATAGAAAATAAAAAAAATTATTCTCATGTGCTTGATCATCTTCATGTTATGCAAAAAAACAAAACAAAAAAACCCTAAAATAATTGTTGCAACATTGCTATTCTCAATCTAACTTTATCTGAAAATTCTTTCTCCTTATGCTTTCAACATGATTTCTCTCTCATTCTCTTGCCCTTTGCATCATGATTTTGATATTTTCTTATGTCTTGTTTTGCTTTGCTTTGGATACAAATAGAATTTAGAATAATTAGAGGCCAAATATTATTCCTTTAAAAATACATGTTATGAAATATTTAATAGAATCTTGTTAATTAGCTGAAGTTTCTGTCATAATATTATATATAATGAACAATGTTTCATAGAAATTAGAGGAGTTATAGACGTATAGTATATAATAATGAATAATATTTGGCATATAGTATATATAATAAAAACATACTAAATGTAATATGCTTGCATAGATTTATTTAAATATAACAATATAATTTCAATATATACAAATATTTTAATTTGTTTTATTAATTTATGATTAATTATAAACAATTCATTGTAAATTATTATAGCAATCAATTTTTTATGAGGTTATCATTATAAGATAGAACATATTAAATATTATAAAAAGTAACTTATCAAATATTCTCCTATAATTCTTTAAAAAAATATTCCCTTATAAAAATATTCCCTTATAGATTATATATTTCATATTTATTAACATGTAAAAAAGATTAAAAAAATAGAAAATAATTAACCTAACTCTATGATCATTAAATTATAGCATATAATAATAATTATATTGTGAATGATGATAATATTGTGAGTGGTTTTATATTCATACAATCAATATGAATAAAGAAAAAGCCTGATCAAACACTTCTTTTCATATTATTATATGCTATTTTTATTTATCAATAATGTTTATTATACATTTTTATGTTATCATAGACAACTATTCTTACCACCAAAAAAAAAAAGCATGATGTAGCGACTGGCATATTTGGTCACTAAAATTTTTAGCAACTGAAATGACAACCGAATCCTTTGTGTTGCAAAGAACTTAGCGACCAAATTTAATTTTGACTACTATTTAGTAACCGAAATATTCGATCACTAAATCTTTAAATTTGGTCGTTGTTTATTTGGTTGCTGTTTTGCTTGGGACCAAATCAGCAACAGAATATTCAGTCGTTAACAAATCATTTAATTTTCAATATAAAATGAATTAAAAAAACTTCGATTTCTAATTTGGTCTCTACTGAACAATTAATTTTTAAAGAATTAAAAATGAATACATTCGGTTGCTAGTTTTATAATAGAAAATGATTTAAAAAACTCGGTCGCTATTTAATTATTAATTTGAAATTTGAAATATTTTAAAATGCAATTCAGTTGCTATTTAATATTTAATTTTTTAATATAGAAAAAATTAAAAAATATGCTGTATTTTTTTGTTTTTTATTTTTTACATTTTGATATGCCTAATAATTATCAACTATAAATATAATTTTACTTAAATTGTATAATCAAACTTATAAATAAAAGTGGACATTCATAATGTGTAAATATATCTAATAAAAAAATTCTAATTGAAAGATTGATAAATTACAAATTCAAAGTTTTTAAAGTCTAATAAAATACAATGTCAAAGTTTAATAAAGTTCTAATTCCTAGGGGTCCTTTCACATGTCATGAGGGCAACCAAACTCAGCATTGTCAACATGGAACTCGGTTTCATTTGTTGTAGTAACCTTACATCATTTATCTACAAGAAGATTTAAGAAATTATCATTTTGATATCCAAAAAAAAATTATTCAAATTTTATAATAATAAAGTATTATAGTCCAACAAATTGAAAAAAAAAATCCAACACATTCAAATAAGTTAACTTTAGTTATAACCATAACTAACAATTTAATACTAGTCAATATAAGAAATAATTTTAAAACCAAATGTTACTGTTAATGAAATTGAAACTTTTAAAAAAAATTATGTTGTAGGAACAATAATTATGTACATAAATTTTTATTCTTAAATTTATGAAAATAATGATTGTTTTATAAATTTTGACATTAATTTTTATTGTATAGTATTTTTATATTTGATTCATACAATACAAAATTAAACATAAAAAAATATGTTTGATAATAAACATGTTTTATATAAGAAAAATAATTTATTAAAAGGCTTTTTTTGTCTAATTAAATATAAGTTTATGAATATATCTAAAACTTCTTACGTTTATCTGTTTTAATTTAGTCACTTTAATTTAGGATGTTAATTTTCAATATATTAGTAGTTGTTTCTTTAAGTTGTTTATTACATTGGAATTAAATTATTTTAATTTATGGTAACATTTTTTTTTCTTTTTCAATGTTTTTTTATCTCCATGTAACATGGTTAATTAATTTAGTTTTTCCAGGAAAACTTAATGCCTTGTCACACACTTGTATACTATTAGTTAATCTTTTTAATGTTATTCACATATAAGTTATGATGGGTTTAGCCTAGTATTTTTTTTAATAAATTATGAATTTTGGTTGCTTATTATTTATCTAATTTTTTTAAATTTTAATGTCACTGTCTTAGTCATCACACGATTGACTACATGGAAAAAAACTCCTTACATAAATATGCTTTTGTTATAACCCGCAGATGAAAAAAATCCTTACATAAATGTGTTTGATTTGGAATCATACTATACTTATTGTTAATATTATGACTCGTGATTGAAATGGAAGAGTGTATGAAGTGTGAAATTGAATTCAATCAGATTTTCATACTAGTGTGTTTGGATGGAGTAATTCAGCAAGGAAATTCATTTTTTCAAGGAATTTGAAAATATTCATGATAAAATAGTTTGTTTGGATAGAATATTTAAAAGGAGATTTAATTTTTTGTATTTTTATGAATCATTTTGATTGACTAAAACAATGGAATTTCAAATTCTCTCAAAAAATAAAAAGTTTGAAATTCTTTTTTTGGAGATGCTCACTCTAACTCACATTCTTACTCGTGACTCTTTCTTGCTCAACACTTGCAACTACGGGTGACTAAAGTTTTTACGGCCGACATTGACATAAGTTGTTTTTCACTGACGTTGGTCGAGGTTTTTCAGTTAGAATTTTTCGTATGATGTCAACAAAAACTATTTTTTGCCGATATCGGTTAAATTTTTTTTTAGATGATATTGGTTAGGGTTATTTTCTCACTGACGTCAATTATGAGAATTTTTTTGCTAACATCAGCCAAGGATATTTTTTAGCTGTTGTCGTCGAAGTTTTTTCAGTTGATGTTGACCAATGATTTCTTTGGCCGACATCGGCTAAATTTTTTCTACTGATATCGGTCATGACTAACTTTTGAGTAGACACCTGCTAGGGTTTTTCAGCCGACATCAGCTAGGTTTTTCCAGCCAACATCAGCCAAAGTTATTTTTTAGTCAACATCAGTTAGGGTTATTTTTCAGCTAATGTTAGCTAGGATATTTTGGCTGATGTCAACAAAATATTCTTAGCTGACGTTGGTTAGGATTTTTTTTGCTGACATCGACTAGGGTTTTCTACTAACATCAACCAGAGCTATTTCTTAACCACATTAGCTAGGATTTTTTGGTTGATGTTGACTACGGTTTTTTCTGCTAACACCAGCTAGGCATTTTTTGACTGACATCAGGCATGACTGTTTTTAGTTGATATCGACTAGGTTCTTTTAGTCGACATCCACTAGAATTTTTTTGGTCGACATCGGTTAGAGCTATTTTTAGTCAACATCAACCAAGGCTATTTTATAGTCGATGTTGGCTAGGTTTTTTCGTCCAACATTGATTAGGACTATTTTCTAGCCAACTTAGACTAGGGATTTTTCGGCCAACGTTGACCAATGATGTTTTTCAGCTGAGGTCGGGTAGGTTCTATTGGTCAACATCGACCAAGCTATTTTTTAGCCGATATTGGATAGAGTTTTTTTTGTCAAGGCATGCTAGGGTTTTTAAGGCCGATGTTGGTTAGTAAGAGCTATTTATTGACTCAAAAATCCCCAAAAGACATCGACCAAAAAATCCTAAGCTGACGTTAGCTAAAAATAGTCTTGGTCAATGTCGTTCGAAAAGGCCTTAGTCGGTGTCGGCCAAACAAACCCTAGGTGACATTGGTAAAAAAACCTAGCCAACATAGGCAGAAAAATAGACTTAACCAACGCTAGCCAAAAAATAGCCTCGACTGACGTTAGCTGACAAATATTCCCGACGTACTTTAACAAAATGAACACTATTTGATGTCAACCGAAAAATAGCCTTGATTAATGTCGGTTGAAAAACATCACTAGTTGTGGTCAGGAAAAACAACCCTAGTTAAAATTATCAATATTTCGTATTTTTAAATTATTAAAAATTGAAAAATATTTTTTAATTAATATTTTAAAATTAGATCATGTTTGTTTTCTGTAAAGTTTAATATTGAAATTTCATCTATTTAAAATATAAAATTGAAATTTTGCATATGGAGAAAATTGAATTGCCTTATCCAAACAAAGAATTTAAAATTGAAGAAATTTGAATTGATTTATCCAAACATGTGTTTGGATGGAGGATTTAGAAATTTTTAGGAAATTCAAATGCACAACATTTTAATTGCCTTGATTTAAATTCCTTTCATTTTGTAAATATTTTGTTTGCATAAGGCAATTCAATTTCTTGTCTTTTAATTTCCTTGTTTGGATAAAGTAATTCAATTTCAATGAAATTCAAATTTTCATTTTTAAATATTTATTTAAAAATTAAAATTTCAATATTGAATGAAAATAAATATGAATCATTTTTAAATAATTAAATATTCAAAATAAATTTAATGCTATACAATATTTAATAATCAATTTTTTAATATTTAATAATTAAATAATCAAAATAAGCATTGAACGAGCCTTACCTTGGCCTCTTCAACTCGTGGACGGGTTCCAATTGTTGCCTCAACTTCGACATCGACACCCTCACCACCCTTGTCGTCGCTGAATGGAAAGACATTGTCGGGGAGATCCCTGCCTGCGAGATCCCCGTCGATGTCGGCAAACTCTCACGTCTGACAGTCCTAAACCTCACCGACAACGCCCTCAACGGAAAAATTCCAGCGTCCATCACCCGACTAGACTCACTCAAACACCTCGACCTCGGCAATAATCAGCTCTGCAGCGAGATTCCAAAAGACTTCGGGAATCTGGTCATGCTGAGTTGCATGTTGCTAAGTCAGAACCAGCTAACCGATATGCTGCTGAGAGAGAGTTACGGAGAGTACGTGTGGCTGAGAGAGGGGGAGAGAGAGCTGGTGTGCGCTGAGGAATTTTAATTCTTTTCTGTTTGGTGAGAACTTGAAATGTTGTTAAGTTAGTATATTAAAATGTTTTTAAAAAATGATAGCATTTTAATTAGTTTTAAAATATCTCATTCAAACCGATTACATTATAGGAAGACATTTTAATATCTCTGTTGAAATACTTTACTTGCTTTAATTTCTCCATCCAAACACATTGTTAGGCTTAGAGAAATTTCTTATTTGCTTTAATATCTCTCTTAATATGCTATTTTAAAATTTTGATTTTAATTTCTAAAATTATATATGATTAATATAAATTTTATTTAAGACCAAACTAAATTACACAATTCTATAGTTTATTATCTACTGATATTATTTACAATTTACCGTTAGATCGAACTTTTTTACTATATATATTGTATTTGCAAAATCTTATATTAATCTAAACTTATTTGATATTTTATTGATACATGTCAGAATTTACATAATAATTAATTTTAAAATATATAAAAATAAGAATTATTTTAAAATATAATTTAATCATCCATCATTTCAATTAGTATGCAAGAAACTAAACTCAGCTTAGGCCTGCCATATATATATATATATATATCACCTTGCAAGATTTGTATTATTTCCACCTCACAAAAAAAAGGAAAAAATTATAAACAACATGAGTTTTTGTTTTTTAAGATCAACGACAATTGGTTTTTTTCTCTTGAGTCAGTCATCACGGGTTTGAAAGGATATGTCTGAATCTGAAGTCAGTGCTATGTTTTTATATTTGATCTTTGTTTAATAATAGTTTTGATAAGATAGAAAAGGATGGTCATTGAGTTTGCCTCATTGTCATTGCCTATGCCTAGTGGGTTTGGTTAGTCGTGACTCGTGAAAATATATTACAGAGAAGTTGGTGCCTTTGGTGGTGGGGAATCAGTTTTTTCAGAACTTTATATGTTTATAACAAAATCAAACACATTTTATATAATAAAAAAATATTAAAATGATTTTTTTTGTATAATTAAATAAGAAATGTGACCTACAAAATTGTGATTTCCTAACAATTTCAGCTAATAAGTGTCTTTAAAAGAGTGTTAGTACTCAAGAAACAAAGAAACAATTATCACAAGAAACGAAATACACTAACCTTGGCACTTCCCCTAGACTTGCTTCCACTATCCGCAGTTGGCTTGTCCTTAACTGGTTTCCTGTCAGTCACAACTTCAAAAACAAATGGAATATCATTGATCAAACTAAATAATTGTTTCTGCAATAAAGAATTGAGGTAACCATCAATAAAAGGAACCATATGCTAGCAGATGCTGAGCAATACCACAATAAAGAAATTCAGTATAAGTTTTATATATAGACATCTCTTCTGATCATCAATTGCATAAATTTCTATTTGAAGAGAAAGCCACACGGGAAAAAGCATATTAGTCAATATTGGATGCTTAGCAAAGCAACCAACCCCAAAAGTGCTACAACAGTATTGCAATTCCTAGAGCAGCTATTATTTTCAAAATACTAGATTGCCAAACACCCACTATACCAAAGATAGCATAAATTTATGAAAGAACTCTGAGACAACCAGGGGCTGCTTTGGCGTGATAAATGTGCTATCACATGAAATTGACTACATTGGGAAAAATTATAAGAAACCAAAGCAATAGTGTAAACATATAAACATATACAAACAAATCATTACAAATGAAACTTAATTGCATATATTTCCCTCAAGAATCCCTTGAGTACTATACCTAATCCTAAGAAAGGAAAAAAAAAGAATGAGACAAGGCATTAAAAATATAGACTAACCACAAGTTTTTTTATAAGCCAAGAATATTTTTTTTGTATTAAATGTAATATTGAAGTTTTCAAATACTTGTAACTTTATAGGGCACTTAGAAGACATGTCAGCTGCAATGGCCTAAATGTGCATATATCATTTAGATAATCTAAGATAGCTAACAACAAACGAAAAAAGTGAGAATGAAAAGAAGCGATAGTTGGGGTTATTATGATAGAATTTTCTTTTAGTAAAGCCAGTTAGAACACGTGTAGTACTAATCATGATTAGCACTACTAAGCCCCTCTCGAGAGCAATGATTCATTTCATCTTAGTCTCCCCCATATAGACATCTTCAACACACACACACACTATAACTTTTTCATAAAGGTAGTTGGTGAGAGAGAATTATTAAGGAAAAAAGGTTTATTACATGTGAACTAAGCAAGGTTCCCACCACCAAAAGCCATTCACATTCAATACCTTTGCTAACAAAAAAGTTTATATATGGAAATTAGGAAATGAAGCTACACAAGAATAAATTCTAGAACTATAGTAATGCCATACAAACACCGAATAAATTTGGAATATCCTCTGAATAAGGGACACAATTCTAGAACTATAGTAATGCCATACATACATACATATCATATTCAAATCAAATCAATGCTTTAGCTTCTACACTAAATGGCAAGCGACTTACCTTCCCAATAAATAGAGAATCTAAGACAATTTTTTTACCAAGCAGTCAATGATGTTCAAGCCCAATGTGAATGGCTTGTAGTGCAAAGAAGGAAGAAAACTAATAAAAAAATTCAGTTTAGTGATTCCCGACTGAGGCTTGGACTCACAAAGCTCATCCTTTCTCCACCTCGGGACCAGGGAAGCAAATGGACAACTATATGGCTGCTCAAAAAGGGACTGATACCCCTAGAAAGTATGTGCAAGACCCTAAACACAATATACTAAGAAAGGACTCTACTAAGGTTGTTTCTGTGGGTCCTAAGATTTAGACAAAATACCCCAATCCTTTAGGGAAGAACCTGGATATAGCCTGTAAAGATGAAAAGTTAGAAGCCATCCCTCCCAATGACTTTTTATTGGTGCCCACTACAAAACCAGAAAAGGAAATTTTTATGCTTCCTAAATAGGATAATACCACTAGTCTAATTTCCCAATCATGCAATAGCATGAATGTTGACTAGAATATGGATGTTCATCTTACCTCAGAAAAGGGTAGAGATTGAGCAATCGATAAAGACTTATTCAGATCATGATCCTGGCCCAAGATTGAACAAAATTAGAGGTGAAATTAAAGGTGAGAAATACCTGAGGTTAGGAATTTTTTAGAACTTGCTTTGCTATAAAAAATTGTTGCGTTGAATGCAAATCGAAGGCTTATGCGAAATGGAAACAAGAGAGAAGCGTACGGTGTTCAAAGAAAATGCGTTCTGATAATTGCTATGCTTATGTAATTTGAATATTTAAATCACATAGTAATTATCTAATTTTCCTCTCTTTTATTGCTTCTTTTGTGTTAAAATATTAGGATTTTAGCTTCTTCTTATTTTTTGTCTAGTAGATGCTAAAGTTAGTTAATTTACAATGTTTTTGGGTGTATTTTTTTGTAAATTACAAAGCAGGAGCCAACTTGGAGGCTAGGCTTAGCCTGCATCTGGCGGCTTAACACTCATCTGGTGGCTTAGCGCGCGGTTACTTATGTCAGCTGGACTTTGCATATGCGCTTAGCGCGCACATGCAAGCTTAGCGCACAATCAATGTCGAAAAAAATATGACTGTGCTATGTTTTAAAGGGAAAAAAAGGAGAAATGAGAGAGTTCTTTTTGGGGGACGAAAATAAGAAGTTAGGGCACGAGAGAAGATAGTAGATCCACTCACTTGGGGATCCTTTCCTCCATTTTCTTCCACACGTCTTGTTTCCTTTTTGTATTAGTAAGCCTCTCATTATCATGAGAGGCTAAACCACTCATTGTTGGGAGCTCAGCAATCAAACACTCTTGATGTAATGATTCTAACTATCAATTTAATGTTAGATATTATTGTCTCTTTTATGTGCTTAATATCATGTTTATGGCTTGATCACCCATGCTCATGTAGTGTTATAGGGTTTATGTATTGGAAAATGTTTATCTCCTAAGAACTTGAAAAGAACATCTAGGTAATCCATGTCTAGGGATATAGTTGTATTATTTAGCCTTATGTATGCATATTTATTCTTAAAGAAAATTATTTGATGTAGCTCTTAAGGGATTAAGAGAGAAATTAGGTAATTTAGACTCTTCACATGAGGGATCATGGTTAGGGTAGGTTAGTGGATGAAGGTAATAATCGGAATAACATTAAATAGTGAAAAATCGTTAATGTTGCATCAAGAGTAGTTTCGGTGGGATGAGTTCCAACACATTCTGTAATTTTGCTTCAACCGACAACTCACCCTCCGAGTGTTTGTCTATCTCTTTAATGTGTTGTACTTAATTATCTTTTTTTATGTTGAATTTTACATTCTGTATCATTATTCAACCAATATCGAATTTAAATTTAATTCATTAATCGCTTAAAATTGGACATATACAAACTCTGAGTACAGTCAAAGTCCATGTGGACGCGACACTCGGTCTTACCATTTGAAAATACTACTTGGACAAATTAGTGCACTTGCCAATGAGTTAACACGTTCAAATCTAAAAGCGAGTTCAAATCTTGATTCAAATCTAAAAGCGAGTTCAAATCCTGATTCATACCTATGAGAACTCTACGAGAGAGAACGAGAGAGATGGAGAGCAATCAAGGAGAGAGATAGAGAGCAAGCGAGAAGATAGAAAGATTGAAATTAATCTCTTTCTCTCTATTTCTATCTTTGATCCCCAGTGATGTATCGAAGGTGAGAGTTTTCCTTCACTAAGAACAGAGGCAAGAGTTTCTCTATGTGAGAACTCTATGAGAGATGAACTATAGAGCTTCACTTACCACAATTTTTTATTTTGATAAGTCAAAACACACTTAGTGCGAATTGAAAAAGTTTAAGTTGTATATTATAATTTTTTTATAATTTAATTATAGAAATTAAGGTGTGTATCAATTAATTTCTTAATTTTTTTATAATTAATGATATTTTTAATTTGTATATTATAATTTATAGAGAAGGATTATGTGTCTAAGTTGTATATTATAATTTATAATTGTTAGTGCTTAGCTTTACTGAGTTTTAAAAGATTGGCTAAAATTTTGTTAAAACATAAGCACTTAGACAATGAAGGAAAGCTGGAGTTGCTGCACATGATGTCAAGGAATCAGATTGGGCTGCACAATGCACAAGGCAAGATAAAATGTCAAATGAAGAATTGAAGCTGCAGGATCCACGATGTCGGATACGATGTCCAGGACATCCTGCCCGAAAATACTGGACACATAAATCTGTTATATCTTTAACAGATTAATGTGCAGTTAGCAACAGATTAGGCGATCTATCTTTAGGAACGAATTAAAAGATAATTAAAGTTTGAATTACAAACTTGAATAATTTCGTTCAGGGATTAGAGATTGAAGATAAAAACTAAAAGATAAAACTTTATCTTTTAGATCTTTAAGTGCAGATTTTCAGGAGAATGATAGATCTTATCCAGCGCAAGTTGTTACAGCCCAGATACGTACACTGCTATATAAACATGAAGGCTGCACGAGTTTTCCACCAAGTCCGAGATTGAAGAGTTATTTTGTGAGTTTTTGGGACTTGAGTGTTTTGTGAGCCACCTTGATGTTACCCTAACATCAAGTGTTGGACCTGAGTGTGTAGAGTTGATCTCTTTTGTTCAGAGAGCAATCTCTGGTGTGTCTTTGATTTATTTGTAAACACGGGAGAGTGATTGAGAGGGAGTGAGAGGGGTTCTCATATCTAAGAGTGGCTCTTAGGTAGAGGTTGCATGGGTAGTGGTTAGGTGAGAAGGTTGTAAACAGTGGCTGTTAGATCTTCGAACTAACACTATTTTAGTGGATTTCCTCCCTGGCTTGGTAGCCCCCAGATGTAGGTGACGTTGCACCGAACTGGGTTAACAATTCTCTTGTGTTATTTACTTGTTTAATCTGTTCATACTGTCAAATATAATCTGCATGTTCTGAAGCGTGATGTCGTGACATCCGGTACGACATCTGTCATCGATATCAGAATTTCAATAATATTAGGAATTTGAGATTTGAAAAAAAAATTAACTTATAATGTGTTACCATTGTTTTGTGAGTAATAGTATAATAATAATAATTACTCGTGCAAAAAAAATAATTATTAGTTTTTTAATTTTAATATACATATATATATATATATATATATATATAATATTAATAATAAATTAATCAACACTAATTGACACAAATGGTAACAACTTGTGAGTCAAATTTAATTATTTTTATTAATTTTTGCTAACTTAATTATAACTCAATTATCTTTATTAATTTTTCTTAAATTATTTTATAACTTTATCAATATAATATTTAATAATTATTTTTATACAAGATAATTAAAAAAGGAGGTTAACATGCATTATATGAAATAAAAAAAATAAAAAACTTGAACTTGACTCTTTTACATAACCAAGTGAGAGTGGTATCGCAAAAAAAAAAAAAAAACAAGTGGTATCTTAAAAATAAGTGAGAGTATAGTACACATTTATATATGTTAGTGCATGACTTTTTTCTCATAATATAATTAATTTTACTATTTTTTAAAAATATATTTAATCTTGAATTAATTTTTATAAAATGAAAAAAATTATTAATGTATCAACAAGTGCATTACACGGGAACACACTAGTAATTTTAATGTGCATTTGTTACATTAAAGTCGTATTGGACTTTGATCGGATCTTATTGAATATCAATAATCATTAGTGCATATGTTACAATATAGTAATATATTGGGCCTTATTGGCTTTGAATAAATCATTAGTATATGTTACACTAAAGTAAGTAATTGAAAAGTGGTGAATGCATAAATGAACATTCATAAATCATTATTGGACTTGGGTTACTGAATATGTTAAATTAAGGCTTTTGCAAAATCTATTATCCTATTTTGACTAGACTATAAAGTTGGTCAATAGAATCATGGTTCTTGAAATAAGTGACACTCTCCTTTACCATTACACCATGTACCCATTTGGATATTTGGGATAAAATATATTATTAACATAAGTTTTATGCGAAAATAGTTCAAAATTTAAACTTTATTCTTTTTTAATCTTATATACTATCTTTTAAAATATAATATATAAGATTAAATTATATCTTCACATAAATTAGAATATGTAAACTTTATTCTTTTTTAATTTATTATATTTTAAAATATTTATATATTTGATTTAATGACAATATTTTTTTTTACTTATATTAAGATATTCTTGTTATTTTTTAATAATATTATCTTTTATTTATATTTAATTTTATTTAATCAGGTATGTAATTTTTTTAAATAATTAAATTATATAGTAAAGATACATAATTAAATAAAATGACAATATTATGTATTTTTTAAAATATTTATTTATGTGATTTATTGACAATATTTTTTTATATCTGTATTATAATAAATAACATGAATATCTTAATATAGATAAAAAAATGTTATCATTAAATCACAAAATTATTTTAAAAGATAAATATAATATATAAAATAAAAATAAAACTTATATAAATATTCACATTCTAATTTATGTGAAAATAAAATTTAATCATATATATAATATTTTAAAATATAATATATAAGATTTTAAAAATATAATAAATTTTGAATTACTTTCACATAAAATTTATATTAATATTATATTTTACACAAAATATTCAAACAAACACTTGGGTGTAGTAGTAAAGGAGTGTGTTCCTCACTCTATTTTGTAATTAAGCCTTAAATTAAAGTCAAATTGAAATTTTAGTGAATACATAAGTTACACATTACATCCTATTAGGCATGCTTAGTGCACATGTTGTAATAAAATCAAATTGAATCTTCACCAAATTGAACTTTAATGAATCATTAATGTTGGACTTATATCTTATATTTTAAAATACTTAATTTTATAAAATTTGTTTATGACATATTTTCATAATATAAAGGGTATTTATTTATTATAGTTTTTAAATAATTATATAAAACAAATAATTATTTTTAAAAAATACAAATTAAAAGACTAGTGATAAGCATGATTTATTTATCATAAGCCTTAAATTAAAGTCAAATTAAAATTTTAGTGGATATACAAGTTACACATTGCATCCTACTAGGCTTGCTTAGTGCACATGTTGTAATAAAATCAAATTGAATCTTCACCAAATTGAACTTTAATGAATCATTAATGTTGGACTTATATCTTATATTTTAAAATACTTAATTTTATAAAATTTGATTATAACATATTTTCACAATATAAAGGGTATTTATTTATTATTATTTTTAAATAATTATATAAAATAAACAATTATTAAAAAAAACACAAATTAAAAGACTAGTGATAAGCATGATTTATTTATCTTAATCAAATAATGTAAATATTGGTTTGTTAATTAAAAAATATTACTAATATATTAATTTCAAAACTTTTCAAGTATAAAATGTATTGAAGTATATTATATATTTATTATGATTTATAATAAATTAATATTTTAGTTTCTTAACTTAAAAAAAAAATGAATTTGGTTGCTAATCTCAACTAGTATTTAGTCTTATAGCGACCGAAACATTTTTTGTCATTATCTCATAACATAGCAACTGAATATAATTCAGTCGTTATCTTCGTCCATTTCAGTCGGTACAGTATGTTTGTATTTAGATATATAGCGACCGAAATAACGACCTAAGAGGTCACCACCCTTCAATTCGGTCGCTAATTTGGTTGCTGACGCAAATTAGCCACCACTATTTAGTTCGGTTGCAAATTCGGTCGAAGAGGTGATAGAAACTAGTCGGTCTGTATTTCGGTCGCTAAAATGTATTTTTCTAGTAGGGTCTTATAAAATATAATATTAAATTTTATTAATGAAAAATTGCATCATATCTACGTAATTAAACATGTTTGCATAGCATTATAGATTATTAGCTAAAAAATGTATATGTTTAATCTTATAAATAAAAATCTTCACGTAATTAATCAAGAATAGTGCTATCAAGTGATGTATTTCATATAGTTATTCTTTATAAATTTAAAATCATTTATGTCATTAATGTATTATTTAAAATGATTTTATTTAAAAATTACACTTGTGTCATTAATGATTATTAATTTTTTTAATATCATTAAATGTTAATTTAAAATGATTAAAATGGCTATACTTTATTTGCTCAACTTTATATAGAAAATACAATCTCTTAGTTCAATTGCTAAAATTTATAAATAATAATATCATATTAATTTTAATTAATGGCTATAACTAGTATTTGATTTGAAAATGATTTTATTCTTTATTTTAATATCATTAAATGCCATTTAATATGATTAATTTTTTTACTGGTAATTAGGTGATAGAGATCCAACAAACCAACAAAAAGATGCTTTGTATGACAATGGAGGTGTCATAACTAGGTCTAAGACCAAGACGAGAAAACAAGCTTTGCAAAGCTTAATTATACATGTCAAGAAATGTTTAGAACAATGTAGAATAAAGTATGCACCAAAATGGATCACAGTTAATGAAATTTGAAGAGAAAAGATATTCAGGATATATAACATTTAGGTTAAAATGTACTTTTATTTTCCTATTTTTTTAAAATTCGTAATTTAGTTCATCTATTTAAAGATTGAGACATTTAGTCTCTTCATTTTTTAAAATTTAGAAATTATAAAAATTGAATAATAAAATTTGTAAAAGTAATTCATAAAATAATAAAAGTTTAATGATAGAATTTATATTTTTAAGCCTTTAAAAAAAGAGATGAAAATTATGGAAGAAAACTAAAGTTATACTATGTTTTAGAAGAAGAAGAAAGAAAAGAATGAGAAATGCTATATCCTGCGATATATATAAGCCGAATTATCTCGCAGGCCATTGAAATGTGGACATCTGTCAACTGATTTTACCATCAAATTTTAATTTAATTTAACATTTTAAAATTTGTTATCTTTCCAAAAATACCCTTTTTCAAGTGACGACACTTTCTCATTCATCGCACGCGCGCACTAACAGTGCCTCCGCAATGGCGTAGTGTGGAAGGTGTGGTTGCCGCCCTTGACGTGAATGCGCATGTGAACACCGGCGGTGCGATGGCGGGCTAGGAGGAGGATCCGGCGCGCGGGTATTTTGGTAATAACACATCGGGGCTGGCTTATATATGAATAACCACAAATTTAAAAATAGAGAGTGTTTGAATTGAAAGGCGAAAATGGCGGGAAATATGGCAGTTATTGAGCACTCCAACAACAAGAACCCGGCGAGGCTGCATAGAGAGCAGTGGGAGATATGCTTTGGCTCGCTTCATCCCTTGTTCTTCATCCTCAGTAACTTAATTCCTTTCAATACTAATTGTTTCGTTCCGACGATTACGCGTTGAATTTGAATTGTGAAGTTGATGTGCTTGCAAAATATTGTGGTAGGAGGAGCACTACGTCACCAAGCTGCATTTCACGTGGCCTCAGGTGTCTTGCGTCTCTGGATACCCTCCCAGGGGCATCAGAACTGTGCTTGTTAGCTGCAGAGATTCCCTAGGCGAGGCAAGATTCTTGTTCTTCTTCTTCTTCACGCACTTAATATTCAAAGTGATCTTTAGTGTGTGTGTTTCGATCTGAATTTTGCAAAATTAGTTTAGGGGAAAATTGATTTGAAATGAAATTGAATGTACAGATTTGAGTTGAGTTGAAATTGGTTTTGGATTGAACCTGTTTATGCCTGGTGTTTTTATTCTAAAATTAAGTTATGAAACGTAGTACAGATTTTTTATTCACTGCAAAAGTTAAAGTTACCTAAAGAATTGGAAATCAATTTTGTATTCAAAATTAATGTTTAATTTGAGACCAAACATGTGAAAACATTTGCCTGAAACCACATTAGTTGGTGTTTTCAACGTGATTTTGAATAACTCAATTTTGAAACTAAACATGCGCTTGATTAAATTATTCTCGCTTGATGGAAATAGAATTCGTTTTCGTTGGATTGCACAGCAGTAGATTTGTTAGTTTCCCTCTATGAATTGTGTAAACTTTGGAGATAACATAACTCTATGATTACTCATTTAATATTGTTCACTTGTGATTTATTTAACATCGCTAACAAACTGAAAATATACAGTGTTGATTCTTGCTTTTCTAATTGTAACGTCTTGTGGTGATGGTTGGGTTGGTAGGGTGTGTGTTGGCACTATTATATGGAACTTTTCCTGGCTAAATTGATCAATAGATGCACGTTTGACACAACTCATTTTTCTCTGGCAGATTCAAAAGTTTGCTATGCGGTTTCCATCAATCTATGAAGCAGAGTCATTTATCAATGCTTTGAAGGTAATGGTTTCTTATCATAATATCACTATTCACAAAAAAATACGTGAAACTTGGGGCTGCAATTCTATAACCATATTCTTCCCTTGTCAATTCTTGATGATTGTGTTGCTTTGCAGGAGATTCTGAAAGGTGACAAGGATCCAGAACCTTTGAATACCGACTTTGGTTCTGAAATTTTGTCGCAGTCAGAGTTCATGTCAACAATTGGAGGAATGGGAGGATACAACTAAGTTCTTAATCTTAGGCCTTGATAGATTGTTAAATAACCTTTCACTGATCTGTTTTCTGTTTTCCCGCATTTGTCTAGTGTAGATATATGCTTCTCCTTACCTATATAAAAGTTTTAGTTGACTTAATTGTTTTGGTGGCAATTTATACTGAGACTTGCTGTATTTGTAGAGCTTGCCTGGAATTGAGTTTTATGACTCCAGATGAAAATTACATTCCACAATTGCCACTATATGTGAATAATGAGGTGGGTAGACCTTCAGGATCTCAAGAAACGGCAACACCACCTGGTCACAAATTTGAAGACATTCTCCCTGCCTTGCCACCCAGTTTTTCCACACTAGTTCTTTTGTTCTAACCTAATATTTGTTCTGATTTCTATCGTAACCTATTTCATTTAAATAAAATCATATGTTGCAGCTCAACCAATTGTTTCAGAGGAAATTGAGCTCAAATCGCAAATTGTGGTACATATTTTTGAATTTTTGCTAAGATATTACTTGTTGATGCTTGATTAACGTAATTATATTGATATGATGCTCATTATAATATAAATTTTCTCTAAGATGCAAATATTTGGAGAGTGCAACTTCTCTACTACTCATTTGTTGTTCCATGATATTTCTTTCCCTTTGATGCTGAGGTACATGGAAGATTCTTCCTTCCAAGGTAGCAATCCCTCTTTCTTATTGCTTATCAGTCTCTTACATTGGTTAACTATGATGTGCCATTTTATTTATTTAGTTCCTTTTTTCCCCCTTCTCCGTCCTAGTGTAGAACATGAATGGAAAATTCTGAAAGTTTCTTGTATTTCTTTGGTTTGAATATGAATCATTTTATGTACCCCATGGCTTTATGTACCCACCCCTTATCACCGGTAGTTTTTAGTTATGCTATTTAAGCTTATGTATTAGTAGAGGTCTTGTGCTACATCCATTCTTTTGTTAGTATTATACGGTCTGCCATACTGTGTCCAAGAGACTCATGATCCATTTTCTTGTTAATTAGATATGTTGGTTAAGGTGGAGAAAGTTATCAGCGAATTGGGGGGGTGATATGTCCTTCTAGTTTTCCAGGGCATTGAAAATGGCATAACGAGCAGCTTAGCAAGTCTTCCTGCTTACTGAATACTAAACCATGATGACCTTCACCTCATATTGCCCAAAAAATGTACAGTGAATTTCTTTCTCTCCTTCCATTCTTTCTTTACTATGCACTATGCAACTGAGTTACTGATTCAAGGCTAAATTTTGTCTTAGCATCTTTTATTGTTCAGCAAATAGCTGTCAGAAGAAAGGCAATGTATGATGATGATCAGTGTTTAGCTAGTGAAAACATATCAAGTGGTTTCTGTTTTAAGAAATCCTAGTTAAAACGGTGATCTAAGATTAATTGTAATCTAAATCTAATATAGTACAAAAATATTAACATTGAACTTTTCTCCACTATGGAATCTGATGGCATAGTGTCTTGCAAAATCTAGGCATTACACCCCTGTTTCCAATTATGGGCTAGATTTATTTTCTTGAAATGTTTTTCAAAGTTTAGCTCTAAAATATCCTTCATCATTATAAACATTTCTTAAATAAATGTTTTTAAATCTCGATGATCACAATTTCACAATAAATATATTTTCATGCTTTGGAAGAGAATTGAGATGATGAAAAATAAATTGGACAACGAAAGAAAACAAAGACGCGTGAAAATTTTTAAGAACTAAAAGATTATACAAACGAGGTACACATCTCATTTTTAATGTTTCAAATTTCAATCAAATTTACTTTAGCTCTTTCATAAGGCGATTTGTTCAATGAATGTAACAGCTGACTCTAAACTTTCATCAGCAATAGGACAAATCAGATCCCGCAAATGACCCCCGACCAAAAGATAAGAGCTAAAAAAAATGCCAACAAAAAATATGCATGTGCAGATACACCCAACAAAGCAAAACGGCTAATTAGTTCATTAATTGCAGCAAGATGTTTCCGCATAGTATGTGTCTTACCTAGCGTGGCTTTTCAGAAACGGCATGTGTTGCTACATGCTATATAATTATAAAAGTCATTACACTCAGGTTCATCCGTATTCCTCATTTTATAATTTGTTTGTTTTGTTTTCTTCTCCTTTTGTCCCGTTTAGCATTAAAAAATAAGTTTAATCTGTTTTTCATATAGGTGTAATATATTTCATTTTGGTTTTAATATTTAAACTTTACCTTTTTTTTACCTAGAGTTTTTAGATGTATGATTTTAGTACTTGTTATTAAGAGTCCGTTAAGGGATACTTACAGTACTTAATGGACCCTGATGAATGATAAACACTAAAATCAAACATAAATTTTTTTAAATAGTAAAAACGAAGTGAAATTTATGTAGTAAAATCAAAATAAACTATATTACATATATAAAAAAACATATTTAAGTCTAAAAAACTGTCAACCAGCTAGCAGCCTAGTAACAAATTGGCATTGCAAAGTTTGAGGTAGTCCAAAAATGTGAAGCCTTGTTTTAATTAGCTCGAACTTGCTTAAAGGAAAAGAAAAAAGTGAACAAAAGTTTCTTATGATTTTACTAAAACTCTTACGTTACACTAGTTACAATACACGTCGTGACTTGGACGAGAAGCAGACGGGGAAAACAAAGGCTTGGGCACCTGACAACCAGGTCCCAGCTTATGCAGTTGAAATATTCCTGAAGAAATGACAGTTCATGATTTTTTTTAAATGGAAAAAGCAAAATTCTTGAGAACTATGTAGTCTGAATTGTAAACACCTCAACTTAATATTTTTATTATTTGGTTAAAATTCAATTTGACCTCCCACAATAAGATGAGTGTTATCATTATGCTAAGCGTGTAAATGATAACAAATAAGTCATTGGTTTGAATAGCATTAGACTTGGTCTCTTTAAATAAGATTTCAAATTCAAATTTCATGAATTAAAAAAAATAATTAAAAAGAGAAAACCCCACTAAACATGGTCAGTCAAATTTTTTCAAAAAAAAATTGTCAAATACAAAGTTGGTGGATACCAAAAACAAGTTGAATGGTAAAAGAATAGTTGGTTTGGTTTGACCAGTGATGGCATCATATTGACATATATGAAGGAATATTATAACCTATAGCTGTTAGTTTCAACTGTCTTTTATTTGGCTTGTATTGCAATTGGTGATTCCACAAAACATTCTCCTCCCATGATCCTCGTAATTCACATACAGGTATTATAACCAGCAAAAACTTGTAAACATCGAGCAGTAATTTTTAGCTCCAAGTCCACGGTAACATCTTAATACAGTTCAGGACAATGAGAACAAATGGTTGACTCTACCACATGATAATGTTTGACACCTATTTATACCTATAGAAAAAAGGGTCTCAGATTATATCAATCTAGAGGACTAAAAGTGTTTGTTTCTTGAAATAATCAACAACCAAGTGATGAAGACAAAGTCAAGGGATGCACTTTAAAACTAGTTCTATTCTATGTATTCCACTTCCCTCCTTCACCAGGGGAGTTTCTACTTCACAACTATGATTTCATTCACTAATCTTCTTTCTCTTCTTTTCCCTTTGTTCACAACTTCTTTTGTTAGAGTTTTTGCCTCTGAGGTCTCAATCAAAACAACAAATTTGTCACCTTTAAATTGCTCTTCCAAAATCAGAACATGTAATGCCTCACTCTACCACATATCCCAAAATCTCACAATTGAACAAATAGCCTCCTTTTACTCAGTTATTTCTTCCCAAATCACACCTATAATGCATGGCATCAAACAAGACTACCTCATCAGGGTACCTTGTTCATGCAAAAACACAAGTGGCCTTAGCGGATACTTTTATGACACAACCTACAAAGTGAGGCCAAATGACACTTTTGCAAATATTTCAAACCTGATTTTCAGTGGCCAAGCTTGGCCGGTTAATCATACATTGCAACCAAATGAGACTTTAGCAATACACATTCCATGTGGATGTTCAGAAAGTAAGTCTCAAGTAGTTGTTACCTACACGGTCCAGCCGAACGATACACCGATGATGATTGCTAATCTGCTAAATTCTACACTGGCTGACATGCAGAACATGAACAAGGTTCTGGCTCCGAACATCGAATTCATCGATGTTGGTTGGGTGCTATTTGTCCCTAAGGAATCCAAAGGGCTACTACTACTACCTAGTGCTACTAGTACTAATATTGAAGGTGGATTCTCTGCCTTAATAAAAAATGATAACATTATGCATGATATTTTACTTTCTTATTGAATTTGTGTAAAGTTTGTGCAAGAAATTATCATTTAGACGTATGATGCTGTTTGTCAGAAATTAGAAATTACCACATCATGATTCATAACTTCAAAAGTCAAAACATTAAGCATGCTAGATCATTTTGATAATGTTTCTCTTAATTTAAATTTAATCCTAGAAAGTGGTTTAAGTGGGGGAAATGCACTTCTATTTTTCACCAAATGATGTTCACTGACACTGACCAAGCAAAGTTTGGCAAGATAGTTTTGGTCCTAATAAATTAAACAGATGCATTTTTGTGTTAACACTTAACAGTCACTCCTGATGTCAATTTCTCTTCCTTTGGTTTCTACCTTGTTGGCAGAAAAGAAACATAATAAGTGGACAACAATAATCATTGGCATCTTAGGGGGCATGACATTGCTTTCAATTGTTACAACGATCATTCTCATTCTCAGGAGAAATAAAGTCGACAAAATCAGCATAGAAGATTCACGCCTTATTTCTGGAAGATCAATTGCCAATAAAACTATTTCCTCAAAGTATAGTCTTCATAAGGAATTTGTGGAAGGTAACTTAAAATGCAGCTTTCGTAACAAATGCAACATATGATTCAAATATATATTTTTAGTCATTATCTCTTTTAGTAGACAACAAGAGAAAGACTCTAGGTTATTCATGCTAAAATACTGGTGCAGATTTAATTTCATTTGAATCAGAAAGACCATTGATATATAACCTTGAGGACATTGAAGAGGCTACAAATAACTTTGATGAAAGTCGTAAAATAGGAAGTGGTGGATATGGAAGTGTTTATTTTGGAATCTTAGGGAACAAGGTATGCAAATACTAGTTACATTCTTTATTGATCCTCAACAATGCAAGCACATCCTTTAATTGTGTTGACTAAAAAATTTGGAGATTGTTTAACTTCAGGAGGTTGCTGTGAAGAAGATGAGGTCTAATAAATCTAAAGAGTTCTATGCTGAACTCAAGGTCTTGTGTAAAATCCACCATATCAACATTGTAAGTAATACCTCTCCTTCTATGTTTAAGTCCTAACAATTGGTGTTTTTAGTTGGGTCATCGAAAGAATTACCTATAAGTTGGATTAAGGTGTAAAACAAATATTGATAGATGAGTGAAGTCGTCCGAGGGAAAATACCATTTACCCTAGTAAACAATCAACACAAAAACATTGTTAGTAAAATATTTTTTAAAAAACCAAATTATGCTTCAAATCTATGGAAATTTGGGCAAAATCTCCTATATTTTAATGCCATGTATCTAGTACATGGCCAAAATAATAATACTAATTTCCAAAAGCTACATAGTGTGAAAAGTACAATATAAAGAAGAAGAAAAAGTGCCACCAAACAATAGAGGTCTATTAAGTACTAAGTATCCTATTTCTTGTAATGAGAAATGATTAGATAATCCAAGATTACTATATGTCTATGATGCACATCAACCTTTATGTGACAGATGTACAACAATAAATACTAATTATGTGTCATATGGAGATAAATAAAAATCATGATAATCTAGTTCATAATTATAGACTTAGATTTAGTTCTCTAACAAAAATTATAAACTCGATGAGAGTATAATAACCATAATGACTAAGGAGAAACAAAATAATGCACAAGAAGTTCATAATTGTAGAGTTAAATTATAACCAATAAAATTATAAATGGAATTAATTTATCTAGAGAATAAAAATATACATTGAAAACCAAGTGAGAATAAGTAATAATTTTATTTAATAATAATACTCATCATACATTTTTTTTCTGTCACTTCTAACCTATTCTTTTATAAAAATTTGTGGTAGCTTATTTGTTTTGAAAAAATAAAACTATTTTTTTTCATAATCATTATTACAGGTGGAGCTGTTGGGATATGCCAACGGAGAAGATTATCTCTATTTAGTGTATGAGTATGTTCCAAATGGATCTCTCAGTGATCATCTTCATAATCCATTACTGAAAGGTATTTTGGATAATCAGGCTTTTTTTTTTTTTTTTTTTTACTTTTCCTGGAAAAACTAAATGCAAAAATTGTTTTAAAAAAAGGCCATAGAAACAAAAGAATTTGTATAATTAAAAGTATCGCCACAAAAGGCTACAAGGTCAGACCAAAAAGCGCGTGGAGTCATGGATTGACGTAATAAGATTTTTTTAAATTAATTAATAGTTTCATATTTGAGTTTAAAATATACAATACAACTGTGTTAAATATTTATATTGAGAATTTTAGTAGTTCTACTAAGTTTAAATAGAATTGTTTTCTATAGAGGATATATTTAGTCTCTTCCATAAAGCCCACAACACGGTCCTAAAACGCAGATAGTAGGGATTATTTTGTGATCTTCTATTATGGTAATTTCAGCATCATAATGCCGATATTTTACTCATAATATATAAAAAATGAAAACTAACATAAAAATAAAAAATTAGGAATGGGGTATTAAACAGAACTGACATCAAATCTATGACTATCGCTTGTTAGTTCGATTCCAAAACGCCAGCAATTAAACTATAAACCAATCACAGCTTTAACAGCATCTTTTAACAGAGTTGGTCCTTGAGAAAACTATTAGTTTAGGAAAAAGTCAAATATTTTTAGATAGGTTTATACTTACACAAATTTTACATTTTAGTTACTATACCTAAAAATTATTCGTTTTAATTCCTGCATATACTCAATATGTATTAGTCTCAATCATCTAAAATTACGAAGATTAAAACAAATTAAAAAATATATATGTATAGGGATTAAATGAACAATTTCTAAATATATGTACTTAATGTAAAGATTGTGCATATATAGACACCAAATAAGTAATTATACATTTTTAGATATATATCAAGAAATCTGAAGCATGATACTGGAACAGGGAACCAGCCTCTTTCTTGGAGTGCTAGGGTTCAAATTGCACTGGATGCTGCAAAAGGTCTTGAATATATACATGATTATACAAAAGCACGATATGTGCACCGTGATATAAAGACTAGCAATATTCTACTTGATAACAAGTTCAGAGCAAAGGTACTTATCACTTGTGAATCCTTTTAACTTCTTTTTACTCAGTTCTGGCTCAAAATGCCTCTCATTAATTCTTTTTTTAAGGAAAAAAATTATGGACCTGACCAAAAACAAATGTTTAACAGAACTTGCTCTCAAATTATCAAGCTCATATTTCTAAATAATAGTAATATACTATCATCTCTTATCATAAGAAATAAAGCTAACCATAGATTTCAGGATTAACTTGCCTAAGGAGTAAGTTCAGTTATTTGTCAAATTACATTACATCAATCAATTATTTACACTACATAGTTCTTATCATTAACTTGACACATTTGATTCAAAGGTGGGAGATTTTGGACTTGCAAAGCTGGTAGATAGAACAGATGATGAAAATTTTATAGCAACTAGGCTTGTAGGAACACCAGGCTACCTTCCACCAGAGTAAGGTTTTATGCATTTCAATCATGACTAGAATTTTAGTGCATTCAATGGACAGTAAAAAAGTTATTGATGTTCTTTTGAACATATTTTTTTTAAATTGACTGAAATTAGTTAAAAATTATATAATTTTGTATGTCTTACTTTTTATTTAATCAGTGTCACTCATCATTTATAATTTCTAACAAATTTTAATCAATAATAAAAGGTGTGTTAGAAAGAGTATGTTTATTATTACACATGTGATTTTTAATAATATTTTTTTATCTAACACTTATTAAAAATATTGCTAAAATTTTTTTACAATATTTTAAACAACGATATGAATTATATATAACATTTGATAAAATAATACTAAAATATAAATAACATTTATTCATATTTAATGATATTTTTAAAATGTTATAAAAAAAATTAACAACATTTTTACAAAGTGTTTGAAAAAAAATGTTAAAGGGCACATGTGTAACAATGGTTAGTACTTTGCTCTCCTGTGATGGATAAACAATTTTCATGCTATCAATAATTTGCTTAAGGAAAGAAAAATTATTCTTCCTATTTTATTATAACGCTGACATTCTTTCTTCTTGACCTTTAAGATCTCTGAAGGAGCTTCAAGTGACCCCGAAAACCGATGTGTTTGCATTTGGAGTGGTGCTTTCAGAGCTGTTAACAGGAAAACGTGCACTTTTTCGAGAAAGCCACGAAGACATCAAAATGAAATCACTTATTACTGTTGTAAGTGTTGAGAAAGTAAGAAGATGATTGGATTCAAGTTTGAAATGATATTTAAATGACATTCAAATTTCTTTATCACATTCAGGTTAATGAAATATTCCAAGATGATGACCCAGAGACTGCTTTAGAAGATGCCATAGATAAGAATCTTGAAGCTAGCTATCCGATGGAAGATGTCTACAAGGTTAAATTCATCTATGATTATTATATTTTTGTCTGGAATGTGGAGTATCCATTAATTCTTTCCCTTTAATTTTATTATATAGAGTCAATATCAAAAGGGCAAAAGATTAGTTTAGAAATTGATATAATTGGCATATAGTAATTGGGAAGACCACTAGGGAGGACCAATGAAAACATTTTATGCCTTAAAGTGATGTAAATGGTAGGAAGAAGAGCAAAATCATATGAGAAAGGCACAAGTCAGAATGTGAGTATAAGTATTTAACTGCATTTATCATCTTTCTCTTTTTATCAAGTGGCATCGCTTAACGCATCAAAAAAATATGGAATCACTTGGTATATTATTGGTCCTTCTTTTTCTTTCTATCTCATGATGTAAAACTAGTATTTAATGTCCACAAAATATTACTACATCCAATTTTTTTTAGAAACAAGTTATAGTGTATCTTACATTATTCTATCCACTATAACTTATTTTTTTTATAAAAAAATAAGAAGAATTATTCTAGTAGTTCTTCTCGCTTCTTATTCAATTAAATATGCCTTTCTTTTGTCATAATATATATATATATAAATCTTTCAGATGACAGAAATAGCTGAGTGGTGCTTGCAAGAAGATCCAATGGAAAGGCCTGAAATGAGGGATATCATTGGGGCATTGTCACAGATTGTGATGTCCTCGACAGAGTGGGAAGCATCCCTATGTGGAAACAGCCAGGTCTTTAGTGGGTTATTTAGTGGAAGATGAAGATCCTAGTTTGTATTAATTGCTTAAAGTCATTAGTAAAGTAAACCATTCCATGTACATTGTTAACTGATTACATGATAATTTGAGTCCCATGTTTTTTGCTATATTAACATAAAAAATATAAAAGAAATAACTTTACCCAAAAATAACCACTGGGCTTTCAAAGTTTTATAACAAATACAACTAAAAAAAATGAAGAAGGGAGACAAGAAAACAAAGAATCATCAAAATTAAGCTATTTTAACTTTCCTCCTCAAAAAAACATGTGTAAGCATCCTTGTATGTATTTTTTTTTTCTTGGTTCACCATGATAATGGTGTGAAATATCCATCAAATTCATTAACGAGATTTTCTACAAAATGCACAAAATTTTGAGAATACAAAGAATAAAAAATGTACTTAAACCTTTTTAAACATATATCCCCTCATCATATCATCATATCATCATATCAGTTACTAACATTGCCACATCAAAGTCCACTAACAACATGGTTTTTTAGTTCAAAATTCATGAAATTATATAAGTTATGATCAAGATGCATAAAATAGTGCTTCATAAACAAAACTCACAATTTTTAAAGTTAGGAAAAAAATGCAATTAAGTTTTTTTTAGGGACCAATTTTGTTGGATTCGGCCAAGAATCTAGAAGAAGGGATTGAATAGATTCTTTCAAAAACTTTACTCAATTATTTTTAACACCGATTAAAAATACCCCTTTAAATCAATCAAATTTTCTTTAAAAAATTTAAAAAACAAAAACTATTATGATAACCCTTGAGATCAATTCCACTACCAAGTTGATTACAAAACTCAAAGTTATAGAGAATAAAAAAATCACACAAGAGTTTATACTGGTTCAGTCCAATCCGGACCTACATTTAGTTGTTCTAACTCCTCTTAGAATTTTCACTATATAGAGAACATAAGTACAAACACTATGCACACACAATTCTTTAATAGAAATCAAATCTTTCTCTTGAACCCTACAAGAAAAGATCCAAAATTGAAACTCTATCAATTCTCTAACATCCTTGGTAACCTTAACCAAGAACTACAATCTAAAGGAATAAGATAAAGGATTGAATGCGCTTGAAATGCGTAGATTTTTAATCTTCAATATTTCTTCACAAGATAATTAATTTGTGATGTTAAAACGAATGATTCTTTGATCAACTTCAATCTTCAAACTAATTGCAGTGCTATTCTTTTATAAGACTCTCTTGAAATGTTTTTCTTCTAAAACTGAACAAATCAAGAGTCTTTCTTAAAGAAAACACATAGAGGTATTTATAAATTTTGACAATTAAAACAAATCTAGTTGATTATAAAACCACGTTATCGATTAATTAGTCAAAATTTCCTTTGTTATGCATTTCCATAAACTGGTTAATCGATTATCAAAATGGGTAATCAATTAATTGTTTCAATTTAAGAATGTATGTTCATTCTGGGCTGACTAGATAATCGATTATCATGTGTGATAATCAATTATAGAATCACACAAAGAACTTCTCTTTATTTCCACAAGTCGGATAATCGATTATCAAATGAGATAATTGATTATCCTAAGCTATAGATCCTTCCTTCTTCTGAAATTTGCTTGGGCATTCGATTACCAAACGAGGCAATCGATTAATTCGATGTTGCTAGCCAAATTTCAAGTAGAAGTAAGTTCTTAAGAAACTTAGAGAATAAGAATATTTCATCCATTTCATATTTGATCAATCACTAAGCATGAAAAAGATTAAGACTATATCACACACATGTCTAGTCTAAAACATTCAATGCAAATGCCTCATCTATTAAACATGTTAGACATTGCAAAATTATCAAACCAAAACTAAAAACTAAGGGCTTCAAGCTTTGATCTAACAAATTTGTCTAGCCATTACAATGTCTATAAGTGAAATAATTGATGATTTACAATTTTAAGGACCATTTTACCATTTTAGTTAATTTAAGTACCAATTTAACCGTCTATTACAATTTTAGGGACTAATAAATAGGCAAAGCACCATTTGACCACTTACTCAAATGGTCCAAATTGCCTTATGCAATAGAACGTGTTATACTAGGTTGTGCAAGTAGCCATTTTTTATTTATTTTCTTTTAATGAATATTTTATTTAAGTGTGAAATGTCTCTTTTACCCATTTTTGGAAAATTCTTAACAGTTTGTGAACGAGTGAAAGAAAAGGGGTGTTCATGCTTGAGATCTTGTTTCGTCCTGCATTTAGGCCAAGTTTTTGAAGTTTCACTTGTGATTGTGTCTGCAACACTAAACTTAGATCTACATTTTGGCGGAGCAATTTGTTGTTGTTACTACAAAAGGCTATATCTTTGGTGTCGTGAAGACATCTACAGGTCGTGTTTTGTTGTGGAATGTTTGTATTGTGTTTGTAGGATTTGGTTGGTTCTTGGGTTGGGTTATGAATAGATCTATGTGAAAAAAATTGTTTGATATTCTGTTTGTCTTCATGTAATCTTATGGGATGACATATATTTTGAGTGTTTAGTGTTATTAGACTTGTGATAATTGTTGTGGGTGTCATGATGGTCGGGTTTCAGTTTGGAGGGTTTTGATGCTCTATGAAAAGGTTTTGAAACTCATATGTAGGTTTATCATGGATGGTCCCCCATGTAGGTTGCATGGTAATTACTTTTCACACCTTATTTTGTGAGCAATTTGCTAGAGTTAGCCCTAACGGCTAATCCATTTCATACTACATTTGTATCCTAACTTTGGTTTATATATTTTTGTATATACATGAGACACGTCAATTATTATGTTATTAATTAATTGTATAGAATAATAATGTCCTTAGAATAAGTGATTCGTTCAATGACAGATCAAGTGAGATTTGATTATGAGATTCATTGAACAATGAAACGTTCTAAAAGCATCTGTAATCAAGTATTATTGTTGATTGAGAGGATAATAATGCATCAAGGCTATTGCGTGAGTAGAATGATGACAAAATCTCATAGGCCATAGATATGAGATATCTAGTCGACACATATGTATAAATATTAGGAGTAATATTTATACTGGATAGACCTATTATGAGAAGGCTTCAGTTATGTAAGTGTCATAAGTGCTTCTCATGATTACCATAAGGTGATAATTGTCCTTCGACTTGCAGTCACTATGATTCCTACATGTGGGAGTTGTAGGCTTTAATGCTATCAAACGTTATCCGTAACAGGGTGATCATAAAGTTAGTAACTGGGTCTGTAATGAATCATGCTGATGGATGTGAGAGATGTAGATAGGATTCGCCCCTCGTACACAGTGTAACACCCTATTTTTCGTAAAATAAATTAAAAAGGATTTTATTTAAAAATAAATTGAGTTTTAGGAAAATAATGAAGTTTTTGTAATTAAATAAATAAGGAGAAATAATTTTATTAATTAAAATAATGGTTTTACGGTAAATAAAATAAATATATGTTCTTAAAAAATAAAAATGATATTTTATTTATTCATTTGATAGGGAGTAAAATAGAGTTCATTTGTATAAAATAATAAAATAAATAAAAATAGAGTAAATAATAGGTTGAGAGTATCCTAACTATAAATAAAGACAATTAAGTCAGTTTTTACTACGTCTCTATGCTCTCTCTTGTTGGACAAATGGCCTAATAGATTTAGTCTCATCAAAAGCAAATATGAGAATCAAATGATACCAAAAGACCTTTATCACATAATTGATGAATATTTAATAAATTATGCTTAGGACCATCAATAAGTAAAACATTTTCTATGGAGGTAGAGGATTTCTTACCTATTTTTCCAACTCCAACAATTTTACCTTTGTTGTTGTCTCCATAGGTCACATGTTCACTATTTTTGGGAGAAATATGAATAAGCTTTGATGCATATCCCGTCATGTGTTTCGAGCAACCACTATCAATGTACCAACTTTGCTTCAAGGAGTCCATAATTCATATAATCATATTTTGATTTTGGTACCCAAATTTTCTTAGGTCTTTGAATGTTAGTTTTGAGTAAGGATCCTTTTGGAACCCATACCATTTTTCCAATGCTACTACCATTCTTTCTAATATAACATGTTGATGCACTATGACCTTTCTTACCACAGTAAAAACATTTTAAGAAGGGAGAACTATTCTTTTGAGTGGAGGCAAATAAATTTTTATACATCTTTTGTTGATTTTCAGGATTATGTCCTAATCTAGCCTTATCAAAAACACATCTTTGTTTGCCTAATATAATATCTAAATTATTTTTACCAAGAGTAAATTTGGCAAGAGCAATTTTTAAATCTACAATTTCCTCTTTGAATTTATCACAACATTCACATGAATGAGATGCTTTATTGTTTTCTTGTATTAAGCATTTTGTAGAAGATTGATTTTTATCTACTGATTTTAAAACTTTAACTTCAAATTTATGATTTTCTAACTCTACATTTAATTTCAAAATTTCCTTTTCTAAACTTAAAATAGTTTTCTTAGAATATGAAACTAATTTGGCAAGTTTGACAAATTCTTTATGCAAGTCATTGAATGCATCTTAGAGTTCATCAAAAGAAATAGATAAGTCATAGTTAGAAGACGTTACCTCTTTTTCGCTTTCATAGTCTTTGGCCATGAGGCCTAGATTTATGATTTCATTTTCTGAATCACTTGATGAATCCATATCATTATCTTCCCAAGTGATGTATGCTTTCTTCTCTTTCTTATCTTTGAAATTTTTCTTGTCGGATTTTCTCATTCTTCTTTTAAAGATAGGACAATCAAATCTCAAGTGCCCAGGTTGATCGCATTCATAGCATTTTGGAACTAAGGAAGAATCTTATCCTTTCCTTTTTGGATTGAAGTTTGATCTCTTTTGATTTCCTTTGTTTTTCAGAAATTTATTGAATCTCTTCACAAAGAGATTGAAATCATCATCTTCTTCTAAGTTCTTTTCATTTGAGTCTTTTTTGATATTTTCCTCATGAATAGAAGAAGATGAAGTTTTGAGTGCAATTCCTTTCCTCTTTTTTTCATTCTCTTCGTGTTGATAGAGTCTCATAAATTCCATTTCATGTTCTTGAAGTTTCCCAAAGAGAGTGGCAAGAGACATGTTGGTGAGATCTTTTGATTCTACAATTGCTGTTACTTTTGGTTGTCATTGTCTACTTAAACATTTCAACACTTTGTTAATGAGATCTTCATTAGGAAATATTTTTCCCAATGATGCAAGATGATTAACTATATGTGTAAATCTCTTTTGCATATCTTGTATGGTCTCATTTTGATTCATTCTAAACAAATCATATTCATGTGTGAGAGTGTTTATTCTAGATCTCTTAATATTAGTTGTGCCTTCATGTGTAACTTGTAATGTATCCCACATTTCTTTTGCATTTTTACAATTTGAAACTCTAAAATACTCATCCATGTCCAATGCAGAAGTAATTATATTATTGGCTTTTAAATTATATTGAACCATTCTTCTTTCATCTTCATCCCATTGTTCTCTAGGTTTTTCTATAGTTGCATTTCCCATTACCATTGTAGGAATGAAGGGAACAATTTCAATGGCTTCCCATATATTTAAATTTATGGCTTCTATAAAGATCTGCATATAATTTTTCCAATAGTGATAACCCTCACCATTGAAAACAAGAGGCTTATTAATAGAATTTTCCTTAGGAAATGGAAAGTTAGATGAGACCATAATTATTCTTGAAGTTTTTAAACTTTAGACAAAAATCCTGCTTTGATACCACTTGTTGGACAAGTGGCCTCAATAACTTAAGAAGAGGGTGAATTAAGTTTCAAAATTTTCCCACTAACAAATTTTAACCCCCTTTTAAATGATATATGATAGGCTCAGAATGCAGAAGAAGAACAAGCAATCAATTTAACAATGTTCTTTTAAATGCACAAGACAAAGTAAACTGCAGTATAATATCTAAGATAAGGGAAGAGAGAAATGCAAACTCAATTTATACTGGTTCGGCCACTTCCCATGCCTACGTCCAGTCCTCAAGCAACCCACTTGAGATTTTCCACTATCTTTGTAAATCCTTTATAGACTTTGAACACACCTTGAGATCTCTCACCTTTGTGTTCAATATCCGTACAATCTAAGAGACAACCAGTCTCTTAATTACAACAGAGTTTATAAGATGAATAGAAATATTTTTCTCCTTTAGAGTAGATGATACAAATTGAAGATCCTAGAAGAATTCTCAATAGATTTACAAGTGTTTGTACAATAGTTGTTGAGAGAGCATTTGACAATTAAGTTCTCTTAGAACATCTCTCCCTTTTTCTTTTTGAAGTTAGACACACATATATATAGGTCCATTGTGCCTTTTCAAAATGGTTTGAAGAGATGTGTCTTTTCAAAAAGCTTTTCTGAAATTTTCTCACTAGTAATCGATTACAAGATTCTGGTAATTGATTACACAGTTATATTTTGAAGGGTCCTGACTTTCCAAAGTGTTTTCTGAAGTGTCGTTACTAGTAATCGATTATAAACATCTGGTAATCAATTACAAGATTTAAAATTCAATTTTCAAAACCCTTTTGAAAAGCTCATTTGAAATCTTGTCTTTGGTAATCGATTACACTGCTTGGTAATCGATTACCAGTGCCTTTGAATTGTTGGAAACCCTTTGTTTGAGGCAAAAACTGATCAACCAGTGAGATTCTTTTAACAAGTAATCTAAGGCCTTATCTTTTTTCTTGATCTTGCTTGCTTTACCTTGAATTAATCTTAAAGCAATCTCTGTTTGCTTAACCTTGAATGTTTGTTAAAGCAATCTTGTTTGAATATACTTTGACATCATCAAAACCCTGTATTCATACAGTCACATTCTCCCTTTTTTTGATGATGATAATCATTATCAACCAAATTCTTTCTGACATCATCAAAACCTGCATGATTCACATCTCTTTCTCTCAAATTCGTTCTCCCTTTTTTCTCTCCCAAAACCCTCTCTTTTCCTTGCATACACTCAAATATGTCCCAGTAAAACTATAATTCTGAACTCATTAACCGTTGGATCATCCTAAAGTTGGGACACAAGGTTAGGAACTTATTTTCTCACATTCTCACCGTTGGGATTTTTTAAATAACATCTATAGAGAGAAACACCACTCTCACGGAGACAGTAAAATTGAGACTTCAATCTTTTCTCCTTCTCTCTAATGCTTGGAAACCCTAACAAAGCAACCAGAGGAAAAGCTTGAGAAATCTTAAGGAACCACTAGAGACACCACTATCACTACCGGACTATGCATGTGAGCCCACTTAGAGGTACGAGATGAGTTTATAACAATTGGGGTTCAAATGAATTTGTGTAGGGATCCTCCTTAGATGATCAAATCAGGGTTTATTTTGGGATATTTATTGTATTCTAATTCTTCTTTTACGATTATAATTATGAGATTGTTGTGTTTGATGAACCAATTGATGCCCTGATGTGAATTGGTTGGTAATATTAAATGTTCTTGGTGTTTTCTTGTTTTTTACCTATGATTTTGATTCCTTTGATTTTGATATGATTATGTGAAATTGTTTAAGGGGTTTTACTCCCCGTGTTGTGAGAAACATTATTGTATGATTTGTTTGTATTTTGGACAAGATTTATTGGATTAGCGTGATAAATTGTTATATTGGGATCATGAAATTGTGTGTAAGGGATAAATTGAATATGTGATAAATTGTGAGATACAAGTGTATTGAGATATTGTATGTATTGAGTTGTGAGCTATGAACTGTACAAACACACAATTGTAAGACACTTTAAGGGCGATGAATATTGTGATGAGATCCATTGTGGGAACCCAATGAATTGAATCACTTTGAGGCGCGATGAGTTAAAATGATTTTGAAAACAATTGAGTAGTTGTGTGTATTGCCTAGTTCATAAGTAAAGTCTGTATTTGTGCCACATATATTAATATTGTGTGATGTGTATATAATTCATGAGGTGTGATAACATGTTGCTTTGAGATTATTGCATTGTGATTGAGATTGAGTGTATTAGATAAATTGAGTATATGTTGAATTGTAAGATACATGCGTATTGAGATATTGTATGCATTAAGTTGTGAGCTATGAATCGTACAATCACACGACTGTAAGATCCTTTAAGGGCGACAAGTTAATGCGTGACGACTATTGTGATGAGATCCATTGTGGGAACCTAACAAGTTTGATCACTTTGAGGTGCGGCGAGTTAAAATTATTTTAAGAATAATTGAGGAGTCGTGTGTTTGTACAGTTCATTGATAGAGTCTATGTGCTAAAATGTTTTTTGGGTTGGACCTGAATCAGGAGGGAGAGACCTTGATGGACTCTGCGGAGTCTAAGCCTTGGGGTAAATACACCCGATTTGAGTGCTCCTTTAAACTTGTGCCGATCCCACATGGTTGAAGCATTCTCGCAAAACAATGTGACCCTATTTGGTCTCCCTATGATTTTACCTAGTGAGAGTGACCTGACTTACGAGTGTATGATCTGTCTTGTCATGTACTCCTAGGTGCCTAACGAGATTTTTCACTGACATGGTACCACATTGCATATAGGATTGAGTCTTAATATATTTGTTGCATAACGCTTGTGTAATGATCATTGACACTTGTTACGTGATGATGTGTAATGAATTGTGTGAGTGTGAGATGTGTTATGTTTGAGATGTGTTGTTTTGAACATGTGATTAATGTGAAGGTGTGGAATGTGCTTTTGTGATTAAATCCTCAAGACAAGTGATGTTATGCAATGAGTGGTAAAATGATATGAATTGTGCTAAGTTGAGCTTGTTATACGTATTATATTATATGTGTGTGTGTGCTTTTGTTTATATCTACTTGTTTAGGAATGTGATAACTCACTCCAAGTGTGTTGTTTGTGTTTGGATCCTGTGATGATCTCAAACCTTGTGTTCGTAGGAGTAGATGGTTAGGTGGACGACTTTAAAGAACCCCGTGTTAGAGAGCGCTGGGACACAATGCTCTGATAGGATGTGACATTGGGACATGAGTTTTATTTCAATTGCATGATGTTCTGAACATGTTATTTTACTTTATTTTATTGTGTTGCTTAACTTGAGTTCTTTTGTAAACTTGGACGACCTTGTTCTGAGCCGAATATGTTTTTAATAAGTTGTATTTGGTGATAGTGAAGCGAATGAGACCCTTTTAGCCACATGAATTTGTTTACGTGATTTGAATAAAATTAAATTTCGCATTTTTATATGTTTTTCTTATTTATATATATGTCGAGGTAGAGGGTGTCACACATAATAGGAGTTATGTCTATGAACCTCTCGATAAAGTGAGACGCATTATATGCGTGGCCACACGAAAATGGGCTAATATGAGATATTGGATCCATTTGTGTTTACTCCTCCACTAGGGTATCAAGAAATCAATGATCAAGCTTAACGAGGATGATACTCTTATGCCTAGTGTTCAACTAAGACATTTGAACGAAAGGAAAAAGGCTACACAGTGGAAATGGTTGCTTTAAGGTTGAAATCGAATCATTGATTTTTCTCATGAGCTAGGTTGCAGTGGTGCATTGCTAGATGTCAATAACTATCTATAATATTATAAGATAATATTATAGCATTCTAGTGGGAGCCTATAGGTCACATGCATAGAGTAATCAATTGGAGCAAATGAATAAATTAAATGAGATTTAATTTAGTTCATAGTTAATTAATAAAATAAGATTTAATTAAATAAGATGCAATCTGATGATATATATATATATATATATATATATATATATATATATATATATATATATATATATATATATATGTATGTATGTATATATCTTATAAGATTATAGATTTAAATAAAATAAGATTTGATAAGATAACTATTTGTATCAAATAAGAGTTGATAAAGATAAGATTTAATTTAAATTTGGATAAAATCACTTTCATATATATGAAAGAGGTGAACCTGACGCATTACATGAAATTCCTTATTCACTATTGAGAGAAAAAGTGTGTCACAACAAATTCCTACGCATCTATCCTCGGCTAGCATCCTACCCCGATCATTTTTCACATGGACTAAGTAGAGACATCATACTTTCGATTGCTTGGTGATCAAGAGCAACCTATTCTTTGAAAGTATGTTACAAATGTATGTTCTAATCCCTTAGTGATTCTTGTGTAATGTGTGGTCCATGAGATTGAGTTTACTTTCCGCTTATGATCTTTTATATATTTTTATAAAAAATTATAGACCATGAAACCCCAAGACAATTATTTTATCTTTTATTTAAGATTTTTGTTGATAATTGTGGTTTTTGTCAATAAATTGTATAAATTGGTTTTAAAAAATAAAAGAGTTTTTTTAAAATGTTTTGTATAAATTTGGATGCTACAAGAACAAATTTGGGTCATAAAACAATGAGGAATTGCAAAGATAAGCTTTTGCCTCAGCCAAACATGACCCTTGATTAATTGGAAATGGTAAAGATTCGCCACACCACTTTGCCCCAATGAATCTACAAAGCTAAAGGCCTTGGAAGTAAGAGAATCTACAAGAGACATTTTAGCGCTTGAATAAGACTTCAACTCAAAGAAATAAATATGAGTAATAAATGAATGGATAATGTTCTTACCTTGAGATTCTCATATCTATTTATACTAACTTTAATGGGTCTTGATCTTGTAAGATTTTGTGCATGATTACCATTTTAGGTAATCTTGTTTTAAGCGAGATTATAGTGTTTAATCACCTCTTTAATCTTTATTAGGATGTCTTTTTTTATACTAGATGTTTTTGCTTTAACCAAAATGGTACTCAAGTGATTGAATATGGAGTTCATATGATAATTGTGGTGTATAGGATTTCCAAATATCCATCCTCTTGATTGGTTGGATATTTATCTAGTATAGTTTCTTGTTTTTATTTTAAAAAAAAAATAATGAGATTGACACACTGAAACATTTTTTAAAAAAAAGGGACTAATTTATGATATTTTTAAATAATAAGGGACTAAATTGGGTATGAGAAGGGAAACATTGAAATATTTTTTAAGAATAAGAGAATAAATTAGATCTCTTATTAAAAAAAAGAGAATTGAATTAAATTAAATTAAATAAATAGACGAAACAAAATTAATAATTTAGCCTTTATTTTATTGATTATTGCTGGTACGTCGTCGTATGGTCACACACCTCGCACTCGCGCTCCGGAGTTTCAACCCCGCAGACCGAATCGAATCCTCCAACATACGTTTCCAACGATAGATAGACAAAACAAAATCCGAAGCTCCAAAATTCCTCCTAAGTGCAGTAACCGAAACCCAATGACCCACCTAGCCATGGTTTGGCTTCAAACATGGCTCCCTGAACCCTAGCGTTTCTCCCTCTTCGCCAACAACGCTGATCCGATCCCGATCTGTTTCTGATTCCGATCCGATCCAATCCAATGGCTGGGGCAGCCTCTGCTCTGTTCCTCCTTGACATCAAAGGCCGCGTCCTCATCTGGCGCGACTACCGCGGTGACGTCACCGCCGTCGAAGCTGAACGCTTCTTCACCAAACTCATCGAAAAAGAGGTTCATTCCTTCTTTCTACCATTATATGATTATTCATTTATCTATGCTTCTGCAGCTCCAATTGTGTGCACTTTGTTTCCGGTGCTGTTTTGAACAATTTGTTTCTGCTGTTTTTTTTATGCATTATTGATGTTTATGTTAACAGTGGTGCAATTAGGATTGAGAATATGGATTGTTGTATAGTGAAGTTTGTTTTGAAATTGTTGCAGGGGGATCCGCAGTCTCAAGATCCGGTTGTGTATGATAATGGTGTGACCTACTTGTTTATACAGCATAGCAATGTTTTCCTCATGATGGCTACCAGACAAAACTGCAATGCTGCTAGCCTCCTTTTCTTCCTACACCGTATCGTTGACGTAAGCGTTATTGGTAGTTATGGTTTCAAATTGAAAAACTTTTGGCGCAATAACGATTGCTTGGAATGGTTTTCGTGTCTTTGAGGCAGGTGTTTAAGCATTATTTTGAAGAATTGGAAGAGGAGTCTCTTAGGGATAACTTTGTTGTTGTGGTAAAATACTAGTGTGCCTTTGAACACAATTTCTTTATGAGTTGAATTGATTGTACTAGGTAAAATGCTGATTAGATATGTCCTTGGCAGTATGAATTACTTGATGAAATAATGGACTTTGGCTACCCGCAATACACTGAGGCAAAGATTCTTAGTGAGTTTATCAAGACGGATGCCTATAGAATGGAAGTTACACAGAGACCTCCCATGGCTGTGACAAATGCTGTATCCTGGCGCAGTGAAGGGATAAACTACAAGAAAAATGAGGTGGGCATTAGAATATCATCTTGACTTATAGTTTCATGGTCTAAGCTACCAATTAATATTCTTCTCTTCTTTTTCCCTTTTCAGGTTTTCTTGGATGTGGTGGAGAGTGTTAACATACTTGTCAATAGCAATGGACAAATAATTAGGTCTGATGTTGTTGGGGCATTGAAGATGAGAACATATCTGAGGTTTGCTTTTATACTTTCTCTGAGAACATATCTGGGGGACATATTTTATGAAGAGTGAAAATTGAAGAAGAATGCAGCATAGGAGGATCAGGAATTCCTTCAACCAGTCAAAAATGGAAAAAAATAAATGAATTAAAAAGAGCACTCTGAATATCTCACAAAGGAACTCCCTTAAAAAACCACACATATGAACCAACATGTAAGCAGGGAAGACTATTGGTTTAAAAGAAGATTCAATGGTGCTGAAGTTTCCAGTGGCAAGCTTTCTGGTAGCTTTTATGGCAATCTCTTCAAGCAAGTTGTCACCACTGGCAAACTCTCCAGTGACTTTTATGGCAATTTCTTTTAGCAAGTTGTCACTGCCAGTGAACTTTTTGCCAAACTTCCAGAATTTTTTTCTGACAATATTTCACGCAAGCTTCAACTCTGTTACTTTTCCAGCAACTTCTGGCAAACTTTTGACTATCTTTTTTGACATCCTTCAAGTTCCGTTGAACTTCTTCAGAGAAGTTATTCCCCATTACCTCTTATGTGATCTCTTTCATAATTTCTCAGTTTGTGTCAATCTCCAACTGCCTCCCCATTTTATGTGTTGTGTCAACTCCAGATGTGTGGACATGTGTCTGGTGTATTTGATCTTATTTCTACATTTGTTATCGAATTCTCTGATTCTGTTTGGTTCCTGTCGGCTGCATTTTTCCATTTATACTAAGATCTGATATGTTATCTCTTTGCAAGATTTGATGTGTTTTTAGTTCTTTGTAAGTTAGTTATCCAGCTGTCCTTGACAGCTGGCACATAACTAACTAGAAGCTTGCTGTGAAAGTCTTAGAATCTTCCTCTAGAAGTTTGTGTAACTTGCTCTGCAAGTCTCACAGCTCTATATAAACTACAGTGTAACTGAAAACAGTTGGGAATAATATCAGAATTCATAAATCTCACAAATTCTCTCTCTCTCTCTCTCTCTCTCTCTCGCTTTCTTTCTCTTTTTGATTATCCTTTTCTAATTTGGTATCCAGAGCCAAAAAGATCCTTCGATGGCAGAATCTCCTCCTCCTCCTTCTGCTACTCCTTTCTCTTCATCGTCAGCGTTCTCGCACTTGATTTCTGAGAAGCTCACTGATTTGAACTTCTTGCTGTGAAAGCAACAAGTAGAACCAGTGATCAAAGCGCATCAACTACACCGTTACTTGGTGTGTACGATTCCTCTTCGGTATGCAAATGAAGCTGATCAGAACTTTGGCACTGTGAATCCGGTGTACACTGCGTGGGAAATACAAGACCAGATGCTCCTGACATGGCTACAATCAATTCTCTCCAGCTCGATTCTATCGTGTATTCTAGGATCTGTTCACTCCTTTCAAGTCTGGGAAAAGATTCATGATCACTTTCAGAAGCTAACTCAAGCAAGAGCTCATTAACTTCATGTCCTACAACTAATAGTACTTGGTTCCCAGATTCAGGAGCCTCGTATCATGTAACAGCTGATCAGAACAATATTTGCCAACTTGGCTCTTTTGAAGGTCCAGACTAAATTTACATTGGTAATGGACAAGGTTTGCACATTTCATCCTCTGGTTCATCTTCCTTTCAATCACCTATTAAGTCAAATGTCTCTTTGTCTCTACACAATTTACTTCATGTTCCTTGTATCACCAAAAATCTGATCAGTGTCAGTCGTTTTGCCAAGGATAATTCAGTTTTCTTTGAGTTTCATTCTGACTTCTGTCTTGTGAAATCTCAGGCAACTAAAGAGGTTCTTCTTTGAGGCACAGTGGGTCCTGATGGCTTATACTAGTTTCCAAGCCTCCACTTGCAGCCTCAGTCCAAGCTGTTTTTTCCAGCACATTGTTTAGTCTCTAATTCTAGTTTACAAACACCAGTTGTAACTAATTCTAGTTCACAAACTTCATGTGTAACCACTGCTGTTTCTCCTAGCTCTAAATTTGTGGCATGTTTGCTTAGGACATCCAAATGATCACACCCTCAAACTTGTATTGAACAATTGTAATATACCTGCATCAAATAAAGAGGCTACTTTCTTTTGTTCTGCTTGTGCTATTGGCAAATCTCACGGATTGCATGCTCCCTCGTCTAACGCCACGTATAATAAGCCTTTGGAACTTGTTTACAGCGATTTGTGGGGACCTTCCCCTATGATTTCCTTTGGTGGCGTTCACTATTACTTGTACTTTGTTGATGCCCACTCAAGGTTTACTTGGATATATCCCTTAACGTCTAAAGCTGACACTTTCACCTTCAAACAGTTTAAAACCGTGGTTGAGCTGCAATATAATCACCCTCTTAAAGCCTTGCAAACTGATTTTGGGGGGGGGGGGGGGGAGTTCAGACCTATCAACAAATTTCTCACAGATTTAGGGGTTATTCACCAACTTGCTTGTCCTCACACTCATCACCAAAATGGTGTAGTGGAGAGGATCGCATTGTGGAGTTAGGTCTTGCACTTCTTAGTCATGCGTCTATGCCTCTAAAGTTTTGGGATCATGCCTTTATCACAGCTGTTCATCTTATAAATAGACTACCCACTGCCTCTTTGCGGTTTTCTGTTCCTTACATTCTTAACTGGTCAAAATCCCACATATCAGCACCTTAAAGCTTTTGGGTGTGCCTCTTTTCCTTTTCTCAGGCCCTATCATTCTCACAAACTGGATTTTAGGTCTTATTAGTGTCTTTTTCTAGGATACTCTACAAACCATAAAGGCTATAAGTGCCTGTCTCCTACTGGCAAAATATTCATCTCCAAGGATGTGGTGTTCAATGAAACCAGGTTTCCATATACTGATCTGTTTTCTAAATCCATATCCTCCTCTACCCCAACATCCTTGTCCTCCTTTTTAGCAAACATTCCCCTTGTTGGTCCTCCACTTGTCACTCCCTTACCAAACACTGTACCCAACTCCCCTTCCCCTCCTCCTCAAACTTCCCAAACTCATGTTCTTGATTCTGGTTCTGACATTCAGTCAGTTCCCACTTCTCCTATTCCTCAAAATTCCCAAACTCCTGTTCTTGATTCTGGTTCTGACACTCAGTCAGTTCCCACTTACTCTTCTCCTATTGATTCCTCTTCCACTGCCACTGTGTCTAGTCCAACTTCCTCTGAGTCAGCCTCCCAATATCCCATTCCTCAGAATTCTCACCCCATGCAAACAAGAGCCAAGTCTGGAATTGTGCAAACTTGTCTACATCCGTCTTTATTTCTCTCACACACTGAGCCCAAGTCTGCCAAACATGCCCTTCAAGATCCAAACTGGCAGAGTGCTATGCAAGCTGAGTTTGATGCTTTAGTTAGTAACAAGACATGTACCCTGGTTCCTCTTCCTGGTCGTCAAGCCATAGGCTGTAAATGGATATTTCGGATCAAGGAGAATCCTGATGGCTCCATTAACAGGTACAAAGCCAGGTTGGTGGCTATAGGCTTTCATCAAGTACAGGGGTATGACTTCAATGAAACCTTTTCTCCAGTGGTCAAACCTACTACCATTCGTCTGATTCTCACCTTGGCACTCAGTCATCACTGGAAACTACATTAGCTGGATGTTTACAATGCCTTCCTCATTGGGCTCCTTCAAGAAACCATCTACATGCAACAGCCTCCTGGCTTTTACTCCCAAGATAAATCTCTTGTTTGCAAACTGGACAAGGCACTTTATGGGCTCAAACAGGCCCCCAGGTAATGTTTGAAAGGCTTCAAAGCACCTTACTGCAATATGGTTTTCACACCAGTAAATGTGACCCCTCTCTATTTATCTACAAAAAGGACAGAAATTTGGTGTATCTTTTGGTGTATGTTGATGATATCATCATAACTGGCCGCTCCAATTATCTCATCCAGTCTCTGGTTCATCACCTAAATTCCAACTTTTCTCTAAAGCAACTTGGTCAACTAGATTACTTTCTTGGCATTGAAGTTCACCATACACCTACTGGTTCTGTGTTACTCACTCAAAGCAAATACATTTGTGATCTACTGCACAAAACTGACATGGCTGAGGCAAAACCCATTTCTTCTCCTATGGTGACTAACTTGAGGCTCTCTAAAAATGGTGATGATCTTCTCTCAGATCCCACTATGTACAGGTCAGTGGTGGGGGCCCTTCAATATCCCACTATCACCAGACCTGAAATTAGCTTTGCTGCAAACAAAGTCTGTCAGTTCATGTCCAAGCCCTTGGAATCTCACTGGACTGTGGTAAAGCAAATCCTCAGATATCTGAAAGGTACTCTGCACTTTGGATTCAGATTTGGACCAGCCTCTCTTCCTCAGCTTCTCAGTCTGCAGGCTTACTGCGATGCTGACTGGGCAGCTGACCCTGATGACCGAAGATCCACCTCAGGTGCAGCCATCTTCTTAGGTCCAAATCTGATCTCCTGGTGGTCACGAAAACAACAAGTGGTAGCTTGCTCTAGCACCAAGGCAGAGTACAAAAGTTTAGCTCAGACTTAAGCTGACATTCTGTGGCTTCAAACCTTACTTCAAGAACTTGGCATGCCCTCTTCCAAACCTCTCTCTCTGTGATAATCAAAGAGCTGTTGCACTAGCACATAATCCTGTTCTTCATGCCCGGACCAAACATATGGAGATTGATCTCTTTTTTGTCAGAGAGAAGGTTCTCAGCAACAAGCTTGCTGTAGTTCACATACCTGCTCAGGATCAGTGGGCGGATCTTCTCACAAAGCCCCCCTCATCCACCAGATTTCAGTTTATCAGGGACAAACTCAAGGTGTTTGAGCTCTCTGAAGCTCACCCACCTTAAGTTTGGGGGGGGGGGGGGGGGGGTTATGTGAGTATTGTACTATTGTACTCGGTTCAGAATATGTAAGTTAGTTATCCAGCTGTCCTTGACAGCTGGCACATAACCAACTAGAAGCTTTCTGTGCAAGCCTTAGAATCTTCCTATAGAAGTTTGTCACTTGCTCTGCCAGTCTCACAGCTCTATATAAACTACAAAGTAACTGAAAACAGTTGGGAATAATATCAGAATTCATAAATCTCACAAATTCTCTCTTTCTTTCTCTTTTCGATTATCCTTTTCTAATTTTCCCTATTTATAGGAAACCTCTTGCATAGAGTTTCTATATATATGAAAGGGTCAAGAGACTCTCTTTCCTAAGCAAATTTTCAGTCCATTATTTGTTCCTTCATTCTTGTCTCCGTTTCAAGTAGGAGTTTCTACTGCTTTACACCTTAACCCATTATCCATTTGTCTAGAACATATTTTTCTGGTTTATGAATATAGCTCCTTTAAATCTAGCAAATTATTTCCTCAAAATGTTCCAGTGGATCCAAATCCTTAGTTTCAAATAGACCTCCTAGCTTCTTCTTAAGGGCTGTAAGTTCAGCTTCATAATAATCCATTAATATATGAACATTCACATAGACTATTGGTGCTGCAATTTTCCCATTGGCTGAGAGTTTAAAGAAATTGGACTGGCCACATGCATATGCATTCAGGGAGGAGATTTTAGTGGTGCTATTGCCAGTATGAGGGTGTGATGAATCTGGATGTTCTTTCTTCCTATTGGTTCTGATTCTCTTCTCTCGTAGTTTCCTACTATTCCTTTCCCTATTTGATGGGCACGGTAATTGTGCTAGTTCATTTCAGCAATACAAATGATTAATTCAAGTTGTAATTTCCATTCCAGTAATTCTATTGTTATTATATTCGGTTGCTCTGAGATTTCAATACGACTCATTCCATTTCTGAAAAACAGTTCAGTTTCAAGTAATCTTACAGCTAGATTATATAAATTGATTGCTCCTATGTGACATGTTGGTTTATGGGCTAGTACCAGCTGCTCTTGGCTTTCTGGTTACTATTTTGGGTCTATTTATATCTACTTGTGTGTGTGTGTGTGTGTCCAATATTTCTGAAACTGTTGTTGTATTTTGTCCAGCTAAAATTTGAGAAATGCTAATGAAAATAGGATTTTGAAGTATTTTGTTTTCTGTTACTGATTAGACATGCTCAGATTGATTTGTTCATATTCACTACTGTTAAAAATTTTAGGAGCTGGTGCTAAACGATACATGATTAGAGAATAGTTATATTGCAGATAAGTTCAACTACTTGGCTCATTTTAGATTCTACTTTTACAGTTGATAGTGGTTTGGATTTAGGAACTCTGTACGTTCATTTTGAAATATATATTAATCTAATCAAATTCTGTGCTTGAGTGTTGCAGTGGTATGCCTGAGTGTAAACTTGGATTAAATGATAGAGTATTATTAGAGGCACAAGGTAGAACAACCAAGGGAAAATCAATTGACTTGGAAGACATCAAATTTCATCAGTATGTATGCTTGATTCTCTTCCTTGTATTCACTGATTGATAATTATTTGTGCAAATTTAAATATATACTTTCTACAAATTTAAATTTATGCTTGATTCTTGACTAATTCTCAAATTATGTGCTGGAACTTGACAAAGGTGTGTGCGTTTGGCCCGATTTGAGAATGATCGAACGATTTCATTTATCCCTCCTGATGGATCATTTGATTTAATGACATATAGGCTCAGTACACAGGTACATCTTCTCTGTATATGAAATATATTTGTTTGAGTGGTGACATAATAATTACATAATTACACTCATACTAAAAAATAACTATTCCATGTCTGTCGATTCTTTGATCTTTGTTTCCAGGTTAAGCCTTTAGTTTGGGTGGAAGCACAAGTTGAAAAACATTCAAAAAGCCGGATCGAGATTATGGTAAAAGCTAGGAGTCAATTTAAGGAACGCAGGTGCTGATATTTTTCCTTTTCCCCTTTAAATCTGTTCCTGGGAGAGAACTGCTTACCTTAAATTTATGTACTGACTAGTGGTCTGCTTTAAATTTTAGACCACTCTATATGTATTTACTTCTCCAAACTACTCAAGAGAATTTATTTTACAGTACTGCCACAAATGTTGAGATTGAGTTGCCTGTTCCTGCTGATGCAACCAATCCAAATGTTCGGACTTCAATGGGATCTGCATCATATGCACCTGAAAAAGATGCATTAATCTGGAAAATAAGATCATTTCCTGGAGGAAAGGTATTAATTCACTAGGAAAGTGCATTGTACACCGATATTGATGCTATAGTTTGATTGATTGATGGATTTGGTTGTCTTATTTGATACTTCAGGAGTACATGTTAAGGGCAGAGTTTCATCTTCCCAGTATAGTAGATGAGGAAGCAACTCCTGAGAGAAAAGCTCCTATACGTGTAAAATTTGAGATACCATATTTTACTGTGTCTGGGATACAGGTATTGCTACATATACAATATTTTTCTTATATTCTGAATATTGTTATGCCTCTATGCATCGCTATCTGATTAAAAGATGAATATTTCCAGTATTATATATCTCCTATCCTGAAGCAAAGACTCTAATACTGTACCAGATACAACAAGGACATGGATAATTCAACACGGCTAATATAAAAAATATAGGATACTAGAACACCTCTCTATATATAGGAGAGACAAAAAAAACTAAAATGAAATGAATATGAACATAACATATGATCTTATTAATAATCAATATTTTCATATCATCAAGTTCATCTTTTTCCTATGCTAGTGAGCATCACCAATAAATATTAAGAAGAATTGTTTTACAATAAAGTACTTGGTTTCTTTACAAAAAATTCCAACAAATGAATATATATTTTTTTATAACACTAGAGTGCATGTTCATTCATATTTCATAGGGGTATGGCACAAGTGTTCAAGCTGACAATAGACTTTTTTTTAATTGAACACTTAATGAGGAATGTCTGACCTGTATAAGACAGGTGTCAGTGTCAGAAGCATGTTCAACACTGTAACACTTCAAACAAGAGAGGTGTCTTTACTTGCTTGTTGCCTTGGTGTCTCACTTGTCAGTTTTATTATTTATTGAGGCATGAAGTAATTAGTGAACTCGATGAATCTTTTGAAATTCATTTGTTTTCATGGGCGAATTGATATTCAGTTCACAAAGAGTGTTTATAGATATTAAATTGTAAAATAATTACTAATTACTAATGAGAAGAAAGAACTTGACATCATAAATGGATGAGAAACTAATATACATAATTTTATAACTTTTCTATGGTTAATAGTTTTGTGTAGTAGTAATATGAATTGCGTGACTAGGTAATCTGAATGAAACATCAACATCCACATGATATAATGTTGAAATTATTGTTAAGTTTACCATATACTGTGATGTTTTAGTTCAGTTAAATGAGGTTTTTATTAATTAATCAAGGTGCTAATCAACCATGTAAATGTTTTTGATTTGTAGGTAAGATATTTGAAGATTATTGAGAAAAGTGGTTATCAGGCTCTTCCATGGGTGAGATACATAACAATGGCTGGAGAGTATGAACTGAGGCTCATTTGAGATTTGTGTCTTTGTTTGGTATTCACAAAATAATTGTCTCATTTAACGATCGTGGATGGAAGAGGGAGTCTTTAATCGATTTTTGGCTGACCGCATCAAATTATAAGTTACTCATTGTCTAGAAAGTTGTCAGCTAAATCTAAGCTAGAAACTCTTGCAAGTCCCTTTGGTCAAATCTGTTTTGATAGGAAAAATGATTGGTTCTTCCTCTTCATTCTCAGGCCTTTTTTGTAATCACAATCTGTCCATCTTTTTCTATCGTCTTCAAATTGTAGTCTGATCTTCATTTTACAGAGAATTCTAGGGTTTTGTATAATTGGTCAAATTGTAGTCTGACCAATTATAGATAGGGAAATAATTGTCCCTCAACCATGTATGCACGATAAAATATACATGTATTTTTCAAATATCTATTCACAGTTTTACAGATATATTGCAGAAAAGCGCGGTTGTGTTCTGTCTTTTGGGTGTATAAGATTGCAGTGTAACATGAGAGTTGAGATGGTAATTCTATAGTGTTTGTGGGGTTCCATACCTGGATACATGAGCTGCATATAGGGAGAAATAAGGTCAGTTGAATTGTTAACGGAGAAGGGAAGAGGGGAAAGATTGTGATTTTGATCTCCTAACAAAAGTACCATGTTTGGGAGAAAGTGGAGTTCTGTTTCTCTCACTGAAGAAAAGATTTTCAATTGGAGTTTGAACTTGTTTCGTTGAAGCCAACCCGATGTTTGATTTTTTTTCTTTCAGATTAAGAACACAATTTATCAAAAGATTATGTATTACACTTAAATGATTATATATTTCTGGTTAATGAATCGATTCTTAATCCAACAATTCACGTTTGATCTAGAAAATGTAAAAACTAATGCAGTTACAAAACACAAAATGATACAATTTGATTCTTTTGCTCTATTTATTTTATATAAGTATTTGTATAAAAATTTGTCGAAATTGATGCCATGTAACCTTTAGATTGGGTGCCTAAACTCACTCGTAGCAATAGCTCTCGTGACATTTTTATAGCGTACTGGTCACTGGATATGGATTTACTCAATGCGTTGGTAAATAGGTAGAAATATTTTAAATCGGGTAAATAATCATTAGTCCTTAAATATGTAAATCAGTTACAATTTTAATTCTTGAAAGAACAAAAATTTTAATTTAGTTATTAAATGTGTAACAAGTACAGGATTATGTCTTTAAAGTATTTCCCTCACTTTTTTTTCCTGATTATTTCTCTCACTTTCTCTTATATAGTTTCTAAAGTAAAAACAAAACAAAACTAGATAAATAATTACTTAGCACAAAAAATTATGGTAAATAGTCCTGTAACTGTTGAATTTTTGTTTTCAAAATGGTCTTCAAACAATAGTAAAATATTATCAATTTAGAGATTAAATTGATAGATATTTAATATTTAAGAAATTTAATTTATATAGTTTCATTACTTTAGGAACTATTTAGGAGATGGATCAGATTGATGGTTTATCATCTTACATTTGTAATCTTGTGATACTATTTGGTAAAAAAAAAAATAAGCGAGTAATGTGATATTCTTTGGGAACCAAATTAGGTGTGTATTCACACTTTTAGTTTTTAAAGTAGTTAAACTTATTGAGACGAGATTATGAAGCCAATAAGTAGAGCCCACCAATTTTGAGCCCGCGAGCCCAATCTATTCTTCTTGTTCATCATGCCTGGAGCTGTTAGGGTTTTGGTTTTGGTTTCTCCGACCTTGAACGCTTCCCATCTTGGTGAGTAACACGAATCTGAGGAAAAAAAATGTCGATTATGCAACTTTACGGGCGCAGCAAGAGCGTGGTGAAGCGGTCGAAGAAGTACTTGGAAGAAGCGCTTTACATGAAGCTCTTCAAAGATGGAAGCTCCCAGCTCATCGTTCGCCAGAGCCTCAACAACTTCGTCAAGAGCCGAAAGCGCGTTTACAAATGGGAGGTAGGCGACACGCTCAAGAAGCTTCGCGATCGCAAGCTCTATCAACCCGCTCTTAAGGTCACACACATCATTTCTACCTTCTGTTCACATTTCACTGTTTAGAAGTTTTTACTCATTTTAACTTTTATTTGTTTTTCCTATTAAACTGTTTTTTTTTGGGTTAAATATGTTTCTGGTTCGTATAAATAAATACTGAAATTGTCTCTTTCTAATGCCTTGGTGTTGTGAAAATTTACTGGGTGTAGTCTCTGTCCTTCACAAAGTATTGTCTGATTTATGAAAATGGGGATCACCAAGGTTTTAAAAAATGGTCCGTGATTGTGGTTTCGGCTGTTACTAGGTTTCGCGACTGCATCGCCATCTGCGCAATTGTGGCCGCATTGGCTGCATTTGACTGCAATTTCTGGCAAGATCTAGGATTATGGATGAAACCACAAGCACAATTTGAAACCTTGGGAATTACTCATAACACATTTCCATAAATATAAAACTGGAAAAAAGATAATTATATTTTGAGGGAAAAGCTAACATTGTGCTATTTGAATGGAATACAAACATTTAATCTTTTTTTATTTCCTAATGTATGACTTAGGATCTGGTTTGCAATGTAGTAGGAATTATTATTATTGTTGCTCTTCAAATTATTATTAAGCCTAGGATTTTGAATTAACACTTGTTATGGTTTATGGATGTGGATGAACCAAAGGCTATTAAAGGGGTAGTAGTGAATTATTGATAGCATTTTCTGGCTACTAAGGGTGTGTGTAAACTCATTTGGAGCCTTGTAAATGTAAAACCCCACTTTCCAAAGCAGCAAATGTAGAGGGAAGGGGAGGGATGGATTGGTGTTCAGTCCAAACACACTCTTATTCACAATACTGATGCATAAAAAACTAGGAAAATTTGCATCTTATTTTTAAAGAAAATGAGAGTATCCAATTTTTTTTTTTAAAGAAAAGAAATTAATGTTTCTCTTTGTATCAATTCTTTCAAATTTTAATAATGAATTGTCTTGTGTGATTTACATTCTATGATGTATTGTATCAAGTCGATTACAAAACTATGCAAGCACTAAATCTAGAGATATTGTGTTAGCAGGCTATAGTTTTCATAACTTGTATTCATGGAGAAATGTTCTTTTTTTATGTTACAGCTATCAGAAACCATGGCTAAGAGGAACATGATCAAGACCGTCAGTGACCATGCGATACATCTTGACCTTCTTGCAAAGGCTCGAGGAATTACTGCTGCTGAAAATTATTTTGTTAGTCTCCCAGAACCTTCTAAGAATCATCTTTGTTATGGTGCCCTTCTGAATTGTTACTGCAAGGAATTAATGACTGAAAAGTCGGAAGGTCTTATGGAAAAGATGAAGGAGCTTAGCCTTCCTTTAAGTTCCATGCCATACAACAGTCTTATGACGCTTTATACAAAAGTAGGGCAACCTGAAAAGATTCCATCCCTCATCCAAGAAATGAAGGCTAGTAATGTCATGCTGGATTCATATACATACAATGTCTGGATGAGAGCTCTTGCTGCTGTTAATGATATCTCTGGTGTTGAAAGGGTCCATGATGAGATGAAGAGGGGTGGTCAAGTCACTGGAGATTGGACTACATATAGCAACTTAGCATCTATTTTTGTTGATGCTGGCTTGTTTGACAAGGCAGAAGTGGCGCTCAAGGAATTGGAGAAGAGAAATGCTTTCAAAGATCTTACTGCTTACCAGTTTCTAATTACATTGTATGGGCGAACGGGTAACTTATACGAGGTTTATAGGGTGTGGCGTTCACTTAGGCTGGCATTTCCTAAAACTGCAAACATAAGCTACCTGAACATGATTCAGGTGTTAGTTAACTTGAAAGATCTCCCAGGAGCAGAAAAATGTTTCCGGGAGTGGGAATGTGGCTGCCCCACTTATGATATTCGAGTTGCGAATGTTTTGATACGGGCATATGTAAAATTAGATATGCTGGAGAAGGCTGAAGAGCTCAAGGAGCGCGCTCGGAGGAGGGGTGCCAAGCCTAATGCCAAAACCTTGGAAATCTTTATGGATTACTATTTGCTGAAAGGAGACTTTAAGTTGGCAGTGGATTATCTAAACGAAGCAATATCAATGGGTAGAGGGAATGGTGAGAAGTGGGTTCCATCGTCAAGGATCATCAGTATCATGATGAGGCATTTTGAGCAAGAGAAGGATGTTGATGGTGCAGAAGAATTTCTAGAGATCTTGAAGAAATCTGTGGAATCTCCAGGGGTGGAGGTGTTTGAATCCTTGATCAGAACTTATGCAGCTGCTGGTAGGATCAGTTCGGCTATGCAACGGCGATTGAAGATGGAGAATGTGGAGGTGAGTGAAGGCACCCAGAAGTTGCTTGAGGCAATTTCTGTGGAGTGACACTCTCGATGCTTTCATTCTTCAAGATTTGATTGTTGTAAACTGAGATGTGATCATTCTACACATTTTGTTTTGGTGATAAAATTTGGTATTTAGATTTAAACATTTTGGAATGGCGCATGCTGTAGAACATTGAGGGCCTCTTATTTGATTACTGAACTAATAAAATACTGGGGGTGCTCGGTGCATACATATGTCCCTGAATCCTGTGTGCTGGTAAAAAAAAAGTGCTTCACAAATGGGATCTAATCATGGAACGCCTTCTAAGCATGAATCATTTCAGTCAGTGAAAGGTGAGTTCATATCAGTTCTTCTGACGACATTAATTTGGTTATTGAAGATAATTATTCTCTCTGGGTAAAATGAAAAGTGAAAAGAAAAGGACATTACATTACTTGAAATGCGTAAGAGTTTCAATATTGTATTGTTACATGATATTTTGGTATCTAAATGAACATGCACGCACACATTGAATTTTTATTTTTTTTCTATTTTATGTAGGTTGAATTTCAAAAATTGCAGTCGAATCCGATAATTGATTTAATTTAAATGTATTGCAATCTTAATTTGCAAAAACCCAATATATATTTGACAAAAGTCTTAATATTTTTCATTTAAAGAAAGAAAAAAAAAACTTATTTCATTGACAATGCTTTTAAAAAAATAATTGTTAATCTGATAAAAAAGAACAATTAACAAGTCATTGGGTTGATACCGACAACAATCCCTTGCTGTATACTTCCAAATTTGCTTATTATACATCAACCATAAAATAATATACAAAAAAATTGTATTGTGACTAACTTCTTGAATCATGTTATTCTGCTTGTTTTATTTCTCAACGTACATCAAGCAAGTCCTGATATATGAATGCGAGATTTCAACATGTTTTTAACTACAACTTCAAATAAGTGATGTTTAAATTGTGGATATATTTTTTTAGTTCAAAAGGATTTCTAGGGCTTTGGAATAGTGAACCTTCTTATATACTACAAAATTAGAATTGCAAAGTAAAATTACGTCATCGTACAAAAGAAGGCAGTTCCCATAGGCAAACATAAAAGACAAATTGATAATATAAAATATTTATGTACGTTTTTTTTTTACGCATGTCTAAGTCCAAGAATAGAAATTTCGACTTTGGGCAGGACACTAGCTGGTACGGAATTGCTTTGCACACCTAACATTTTTCTTGTGCATCTAACAGTAAGAGAAAAATTCCAAAAATACCATTCTGTAAGGCTCAAACGGATTGTGAATCTATAAATAGATTTGCAATCCGTATATGGATTCGCGGTCTGGATTGGCAATCTGTATGCCCAATAATGACTCATGCAAGACTCGAACATGTGATTTGCGTGTTATTAACACGACGCTCTAATCAATTAAGTTAATAGGTCAATTATATTATAAAATCATTAATGTCACTAAATATAACACTAAAATTTATAATATATATTTAATACACAAGTTTACATAATAAATTCTATGACAGTTAATTTTGATCTAATAATTAATTTTTTTATATATAAATTTTTATTAAACCTATGATTTTTATTTAAAATTTATATATGTAAAAAATATATTATTAAATCAAAATTAATTGTAATAAAACCAAAAATAGAAATTTACTTAATGTAATAATATTTACACAAATATTATAAAAAGTTATAACTAAATTTATTAAAATACATTAAAAATATTTTAAATTTTTTTTTTTAAAGTTTAAGTTATATGAATTAGCAATCCGTATGAATCATACGGATTGTCAATCCATATATGGATTATAAGTAAGCCTCTTATGGATTACGAATCCATAAACTTATTTTTATGGATTATGAATTGGTAAGAGGCTTATGGATTATGAATCTATAAGTTTCTTAGAGATTATAAATCTGTTTATTAACAGGAATAATTCGTAAATCTGTTGGGTATAGAAGAAAAAGACTAGATTCACGAAGAAAAATCCTAGCTAGTATGATGGTGGTGTTGGACCAGATACAAGTTCAGTCCTAATGAAGGCCCGCAGAAGTCAACAACTTGTGTTTCCACGTTTCCATCATTGTCACCAGCAAGAGGAAGCTGCAGAAGAGCAACTTGCCTCAGTCATGGTGGTATCTAAGACACGGATATAATGAGTTTGGTTTTAGGTTGAAAAATTGATTTTGAGTCTAAAATTGATTTTAAATAAATTTTAGGTTATATTTGGTAATTTTTTTTAGGAGTTTATAAGCTCTTTTGATTAGCTTCTAAGTTTCTTTGATCAAAGTAAATTTATTTGGTAAATGAACTTATTTTGATAAGTGACTTAAATTAATTTAAGGAAAATAAGTTAGCTTATAGTTACTATTATTTTTTTTTATTCTTATTATTTTATTTGAAATTCTATTTTTTTTACCTTTTTATTTAATTTAAAAATCTTCTTATCTTTTTTGTTCGTTGTTTGAAAAAATTCTTATATTTAATTTTATATTCTTACACATAAATGAGACAAATTACTTTAATCCCGTCAATTGTCATCATTATATTGCTCCTTATGCTTAAAAATTCTTTAAATCATATCAACTCTTATAATTATTTCGTAATGAGTAAAGTGGGAGAGAGACGTATATATCAAAATTCTTATTATACAAATAAAAAATGAATGTTTAAGAAAAATTATGAATAAAAAATAGTTTTTTATTTTTTTTCTAAAATAATATTATTAAGGCATTTAAATGTTAAAAAATGATTTTAAACAATATAATTCTAATAAAGTTAATTTAATTTCACTTTTCCAAAAAACCGAAAAAAATTATTTTACCCTTTTTTATAATAGAATATTAAAAAATTTATTATCCTACTTTTTAAGATGATATACAAGTTATTAGAAATAAAATTAAAATATTAGAAATACTAAATATATAATTTAATATTTATAAATTAATTTATCAATTAACCTTGCTAAACACTTTCAGTTAAACCAACTGACTTATAAGCTTTTAACTAACATTTTGTTTTTAGAGCTCCTAGCTTGTAACTTATAAGCTTTCGGTTAATTGAGTTAATACAATTTTGAACAGTTTTTGCATTAGGTAAAAAAAATTATATTGAACTTTACTCCAAAATTTATTTTTATAATTTTTAATAAAACATATACTTTAATATATATTTAACATATAATACTTATATTTTGTCTATCAAAATACATGTTATTACTCCTATTCCTAAATATAAGACTCTTTTAATTAACTAATTTACACCCTCTAAGAAAATTATTTAATATAGTTAGTTGCATGAAATTTGTTAAAAATTTGTATTATTTTGCCAAAATCATTTTAAAAATATTGGGACACATTTTTTCTCTTTTCATTTAATTACTTTCTCACCTAATTAATTAATGTTTATTAATATTCTTATCTAATCCTTACAAGAGAGATGATACATTATATTTTTAATACATAATATTTAACTAATCCCGTGTATGAAATACCTATTATGAAAAGAGGAATAAATAAAATAGAATTTTATACTCAACTTCGAAGGAAGGAATTTGCAACAAAACAAACAGATAGAATCTAAATTATAATCTCAAAATGGAAATGAATTGAAAAATTCGACCCGGATTTCAAGATTTTTTTCATTTTAAGGAATATAAAAAAATGCATTGTAAAGTAACTAAGGATATTTGGGTAAAAAAATAATTAATGCAAAATGCATCTTGAATTTTTTTTATAAAATTGGATAAATAAAATTAAAACAAAGTATAATATTTAAAAACGGAGGTGGTAAAAAATAATTTACTAAATTATCCTTCACTTACTCAATGTCCCAACTGGTTCTTATTTATACATCAACATTGTTTCTCTTCATAAGTAAATATGTTTTAGAAGTCACAAATTATCAAACCAAACTTGTTGATAGTATAAAAGACTACAAATGAAGTTCAATGAAGAAATAGTTAAAAAAAAAAAAATACTATTATAACTTAATAATATAAAATTTTCGTTTGTAAAAATTATTAAATATATCAATATATGATTTTCTAGTCAAATTCTTTTCTTTAATATAAATTATTAGTTTTTTTTTATAGAAAATATAAAAATGGCAAAAAGTGCGATATATTTTCATCTATTAAAAGATAATTTTATAGATTTAAAAATAAGAAAAAAAAATGTAATATTTAAATCTTTCATGGTAGGGAAGCCTAAAAACTAGTTTAGTCATAAAATTATTTTTAATAAAAAATAAAAAATTGGGGTAAATTGTAATATATTTGCATAATGCAAGAGAGGAAAATTTATATTTGGACAAAATAATATTTTTATCCCTCAACATATTTTGAAATGTTATTTTACTCTATATAAAATTTTAATGTGTTTTCTATCCCTAAACTCACAAGAAACACTACTTTTAGTCCTTGGTGAAAGACAAAACCCACTTATTTTAGTAAATTTAGAGACTAAAAATGTATTAAAATTTTATAGGAACAAAAATAACATCTCAAAATATTTTGATAAATTAAAAACATATTTTATCTTATATATATTAATAGAAAAAGGAATAAGTGGTGCAATACTTATATTTTTCAAGGGATGTTAGTGTAAACATTTTGATATAATAGTTTTTTTTAATGGAAGTTAACGAAACTTTAACCAAAAATTTAAAAATGAAATGTGTTGAGGAGAGTATATTTTAACATAAGAGGATAATATAGTAAAATTCTATCCTCTTATGGAACTTTAACGTAGAAAAATTAAAAATTAAATAAAGTGTTGGAATTGTTTAACATAAGAGGAGATGAAAATATTATAATACCCACGTCTCTTAAGTGAAGAGAGTTATAATTAATTGTAATTTTGTTTTATATAAAGTTTTTCTTTATTAGCCTATTATACGATTACCCTATTCAAAAATAGGTCAGACTTATAATTTTTTAAAATATAAAATAGGGTTTTAAGTAAATTAATAGACTAAGTTATTTCCATAACCAACCCTAAAATAAAAGACTACAACAGATAACTTATCAGGCTAACTTATTTCCGTTCATATCCTGCACATTCGTTTGCTGTCCATGCCCTTTATGCAGCACTCTCTGAAAGCGAAAGATAGAGAACGACGTGCCATATATACAAGTCATTGAATTTCTGTAGATGATCTGTGCCACTGCCCCCCTAACTTATAATTGCCCGCCGAAGTCAATATTTTCTTTACTCATTCTAGCTAAATCAATCGTCGGTGATTTTTAATACTATTATAAATTGGTTAAGCATGATGCATGAATTATTATAAATTTTTAATACTATCTTTGATTTCTGTAGATAAAAAAATATCCATCATAGTTAATGCTATATGATGCATGTAAAGCATGTTACATGCTAAACCTTGAATGGAAGACAATGGAAGCAACAGTGCTGGAATTAACGATATAATTACACACTATTAAATTAATGGGATACTCATTTTTAAATATTTTAGTTTGTTTGAGTTTTGAACAGAAACAATATGATTGCTTGTGTGTAGAGATAGAGGGCCTCATCGATCAGAGTCATTATGTTCGATCAGTAAAATCCCAGTTGTATGAACGCGTACAAAAAGTCTTTTTCCATCGATTGATATGAATGATAGGCTACATTGCTTGAATGATAGCTGCTCCTATATAACGTAAGCTTTAAGCAGAAGATAGTTGGTAAATTAAATGCGAGCAAACATAAATATGAGGTTGGACATGTTCACGTGCAAGCATTATAATTCTACTCCGAAATATGAATGTACTCATACTGATTACTAAAATGGCCTGGCCCAAGTATTATTCTACTAATTATGGCTTTGCTTTGTGACAGTACAACAACGTTTATTGTGTTTGTATGTTATGATCGATCTGTCTATTTATCTATAAATTTTTCCTATAGAAATTTTGAATTTAATAATTTCTTGGCTAAAGAAACTTTTGCTAGTAATTAATACATTAATTTGAAAACTTTTTAGGTTGTTGTTGAATTATCAATCACGGTAAGTAATAGCTCTCTGCATAGTGTATATATACGTACGTGTTCTGCTATCACAAATAAGTCAGCATACATTAATGAAATTCATATTAATGCATAGCTAGATTGTCAGATACTTTAAGGATCTAGGATCTGCCAACTGCTAGCATACTTACTAACATCTCAGTTTTTTTTTTTTACAGGAATATCAGTATTTAGATACCACGTTGTACATATGAATCGAACTGACAAAAATAGTATGAGTTTCCCTCTAAATTTTTAATATAACAGTATTTTGATGATAGACTTTAACTTAATACCCTTGGCTATAAGATAAATCAGCCTGGTCGCCAACTGAAACACGTGCTGGATGGTAATTACCAGCATATATTTAAATGCTGTCCAAATTCACGTTTGTGATTTAATTTACAAAAAACAGAAAATCAGGTGTGGTAGTAATATTTTATAATTAAGGTTATTTATAAAAGTCTATTTAATTAAATCCTTAATACCAATAATCTCGAGTTTGAAACTTAGATATATAATTATGTTCAATATTTAGAAAAATTTATCACTCATAATGATTATACTCGGCTTAAACATGTTTATTTTTGGCGGAGGAGTCTATGCAACTAAAAAGTAAAAAACAAAAAACTTGTATTAAGTTGAGAAGTTGAGATTTTTTTTATAAATTTAGTTTAATCATGAATATTTCAACACAAAAGTTATTTATTTTTAAATTTATTTTAATTAATATTAATTTTATAAAATTAAACTTATTCACCAACAAATCGTTCATTTGAGTGTACTAGAAACTCGATCCTATTAAACAAGATCTTTTGTTCAAATTTTTTAGATGAATAAAAAAAGTTATTAGAAGAAGAGAAGAGAGATCTTATTAAAGATTGTCAACTTGCATCACGGAAACTAATAAATATAATAAATACTTCACATAAATATAATGATGATCCAAAATTCATTTTAAATTAAATTTACAATCTCATAAAATTCCACAAGGTTAAAATTTAAAGTTATTAATAGCAGTTTTCACAAGTTATTGATATACCAAACAATAATACTTTTAAATTTATCACGTCAGTTTGTGAAAGAGATATCAGAAAGACGAAAGACATGCATGTAAAATTCATATAATAACTCATATACAATTATATACCAATATTTTTTGTGTCTGTCTCTATTTATCACATTTTATTACATCTTATATTTCTCTTTTTTTTCTCTCTATTTAGTTCTAAGATGTTGTTGTATGTATGACATTTTTCTAAAAATAAAAAACAGACCCCATATTCCAACATTTTCTTTGTCCTTGACGCTATGGCTTTCAAGATTCATCAATGAAAACAAGATTAATATGGTTTTGATTTGCGCCAGGTGTTTATATATATGAATTCCTTTTTTGATCAGTTATGAAGTCCATTGCAAGTATTATTATAATTTATAAGTATTTGAAGATGAGAAAGAAATATAGAAGGAACACTGCTGGAATTTGGGCAGGGGAAGGGATGCCATTAATAGAGGCAGTATATTTACTATTTCTCTTCCAAGATATACAAAAAGAGTCCAGGTGGTAATGGTGTGTTTATAACCTGTTAGTCAAAATAAAATAAATAAATTATTAAGAACCTTAATTTAATATAAAAAATAAATGACCCAAGTTCATTGATTGAGCTTGAGAACAAAACCCTATCCCCCTAAAATGCCCAAAAGGAATTAAAGATACAAAAAAAAGGGTTCACCTTTACCTATAAATTCTATATCATTGATTCCCTTAGGGACACTTTACATTTCTGCCGGGTCCACCATAGTAAAAATAATTCCCCCACGCATTATTAACCCCTCCTTGTATGTCATAGCAATTGGGGTGATCAGCTAGAACCTTTAAATTTGACAAGGGAATCAAGTTGTTATCCCAATCCACAACTTGCATGTTCCTAAAATATGAAGCTTTTGCAAAACCCTCTTCAGCAAAATGTCCACTACCCATTTGGGTGGAAGTGTGAGACCCTGATGACCCTGAATTCACTATTTCTCCACCAAATTGAATCATGCTTGCATGATCCCCTAAGTGGGTGAACAAGAAGGATGGCCAGTATCCAACTAGGATCCCTGATCCAAATTCAAGCCACCAATTACCATGCTTTGGATCCTGCTCAAAAAAAGAAGCAAATTAATAAGGAAACTTTCAATCACACCCTTTGGTTTTGTGACAAAGCAAAGCTACTACTCAAACATAGACATAATCATTAATAGCAACATGTTGGCCAGCATGAGAAGAGAAATGGGTCAAAAAGAGGAGCATGAAAGGTGGTGAATGAACTATATGCAAAATGTTATGGGATTTTGTTAAAATAATAGAAAACTGAAATAAAAAGAGAAGAAAAGTGAGGTGCTCAGAAATATATATTGGAAAAGGAAAAAGAATCTTAATGAAGTGAGTAAAGCATATGGGAGTGTTACAGTACATTATTCGTATGCACTCAGTGCACGCGTGTGATGTTCCAAAGTGGTAATAAAGTGGGTAAAGTGGTGCACATATTAATTAAGACGGGACACTTTAGAAATGTTTGTGCCCCAATAACCCTTTTCGTCCTTCAATGTTTCATTTTTAAAAAAAATAAACTATTACCAAGTGAAAAATTTTATAATGACCTTGACCTTGCGTTAATAAGAGTTTAATTTATATACATCATAATTATAAAAAATGTATACAATTAATAAAACTTAACTATTGTATCACGTCATAAAAAAATCTTATTGAGTAATATGATGTATCTTATGAGTAATGTGATGTGGTGAAGCGGTAAAGTCTTATTAAATACTGATATTTTATATAAAATAAATTCTTTTATAATCCATCTATCTGTATACAAACAAAATTCAAAGGCAATAAGAAACTTCCGAAATTGTGGAGAGCCCCACATTGACCATCTTTTCGGTTTAGATTTTTCTTTTTGTTTTTTGCTCCTTTAATTAAGAGATCGACTATGAGATTTGCATATTTTGCTGGACTTGAAAAAAGTACTGAGATCCAATGGTAGACTTCAGTGCGTTCTATAATCAAAATCAAATGTTTTATTTTATAGATGGGACCCATAAGTTGATCTTGTGTAAATTATCCATTACCTGACAAGATTAACTGTACACTAAGACTTAAAATAGTTTCATATGACCAGTGAGACAAAGTTTAACTTTCTTCCTCAACAGTAAATGACCGTACCCTAAAATAAAAACAGGAGTAACCATTTTTTTTTTTTATAGAAAAACAATAGGAACATGGATTGGATTGACATCTACGAAATTGTACATAAGTAAATTCCAAGGTCAATTTGGTCATCTGATCAGAAAATTACCTTCCAAATGAGTAAGCTAATATCAAATTGTCCACCACTATATGAAGAAGTTGGAGAGATTGCTGCTCCAATTGCAATTTTACTGTTTGTTTGAACAAAGCCTGAGCATAGTAAATTGTAACACCCAGTTGCTTGATATGCATCAGTCTGCAAATAATGACAATTATTATTAATATCATCATCATTGTTAATGCTTATGAATAAAACTTTTTTTACTATGTATCTTACACTTGAAGCAAAAATAATTATACGTAGTATACTTTTCCACCTCCTTTCCTTCAATAAATTTACTTACCGTCCAATAAGTAAAGAATCTAGGGTAGCTGTCCCCATATAGCTCCGGGCTGACCTGCATAGAAAATTACCTGAAATTAGCTTGAATGGCTAAAGTACAAAATTAAATACAAGGACGAAAATGAGAGGTAGGTAGTTGAACATGCTAACTGCCTTTTGAATGCGTAACCAAATGGAATGCATTTAAGAAAAAAAAATTGAAAGATAAAGAAAATGTTTTAATGTTCTTGCTCTAATAACTGTCATATTATTATAAATCTCTATTATAAAGAAAATTAAATGGTTTATGATGCACGACAATTTGTGATTAAATGTTAATATAATAATATAGTATAAAATTATTTCACATAGTTTCAGTGTATAATTTTTTTTTTTACTAAAGGAAATAAATAGTACAAAGTAAATGAGGAATTAATTAAGACGAAGTAATGATGGTAACAACATGCCTGCCAACCAGCCTCAATGGTGTTGAGATCATCCCCAAATGAACCAGAAATGACCCACATTTGAGACAAGCTGAATTCATATGGGTTTTCCACAAGGGGTGCCCACACGTTTATGCTAGCCTTTGATCCGTAGTACTGATCTCCTGTCACATACCCAATTGCATGCTGTGCAGTGTGCAGCATCAAGAACATTTTGTTAGACCAATTTCAAGATAGCATAATTAAGGTTCATGGAAGAAATTAACTTCAATGTTGGATTGTGTTTGTCAAGTTTGTATAGAAGATAGAGATTGTGGGAGCAAATATATGAATGGAAAAATTAACTTAAAAAGATCCTTTTGCTTTGGAGCAAGTGAAACAAATGTTTAACTGGCTGTGAATAAAAACATGGAATTCTGTGATCACTGTAGAAGTATAAATAGAAAAAGATGATGTTTCACGATCAAATTAAAAAAAAAACTTTTTTTTTGAGAAAAATAAAAATAAATACTTGAGACCCTTTTACTTATATATTAATGATAAAAGACAGGCATTTTTTGTGCTTTTATTTAGAATCTTAGCTTTTAGTTGCTTTTTTAAAGGATATGGAGAAGTTCATCACTATGTTCAGTTTCATAGTCAAGAGTAAGAGAACTAATAACTGGTAAAATGTGCTATAATTTAATCAACTTTCAAAAGCCAATATGATAAAAAAAAAAAAAAAAAAAAGCATTCCACTGCCATATGCATGCTTTACCAATTACTCTTATCGGTTTCTGTTGTTTGTTTATTTCTTTACTTTACTTCGTATGAGAAAAAAAGAGAAAAGGGAAAGAGAGAAAAGAATATCTGATAATTTTGTGTTGCTTTCTATGATTGCTCTCAAGTGTGTGTATACCTCATGTCCATTGCCGCTGGTGTCCCTTCTGACACGGTTTATTATTTTTTTCCTTCCAAATCTGCGAACAGAGGTTGCTCTCAACATGTCTTGTTCCGTTGTTCTTCTAATTGGAATCGTTCCTTCAGGACATGACTCTCCAGAGAAACTCCATAACTGAAAATTCTCACTCAAATCACCATCATCCATTTGGTTATGCCCTCTTGGTCTTTCTGGAGGATCCTGCACAACACACACACAAACATGCATAAAAAATTAAAAATTACCAACTTTTTTTTTCTAACACACACAAATAGCAATGAAAAAAAATAAATATATAAATACCAATGGTTTTTGTCCTTTTAGTAGAGGATGATCAAAAGCATGTTGCATATGAGACACAACACAGTCTATTATATCTCCATCAGGACTCTACAAAAAAATAAACACACATCACAACACAAGCATATATATTAATTATATAATAAGACTAATGTACACCGGTGGCAGAAGGATCCTCGCTACTTGAAGGCATGAGAGAGGGTCATTGTACTCAGCCTTTGCATATGCAAAGAGGCTGTTTTCGAACCAGTCGGTCACCAAGGCACAACTTTACACATTCGTCCTCGTATCAATTACATAACATGGTCTAAAAACCAAAAACAAAGTGAATAGAAAACTAATAGTAATTTGCACAAACCTGAATTGTCTTAACAGGAGGCTTGTTGATTCGCTGAAGCCGATTTCTGATGGCGTTCAACTTGCGCAACTCTTCCTTCGGCCGAAAAGTTTGATTTGCAACAAGGTGGTGGTCACCAAATTGTGAAGAATGAACAGAACAAAGGGTAGAAAAGACAAAGAGAAAATGTACAAGGAGGGAAGCGATTGGGGAGCGCAAACATAGACTAAAATTCATGTTTATGAAACTTCGTTTCCCTGTGTGTTTTTGTCCACATTTGTGTTGTCTTGTTTCACCAAGAGAACGAGTTTGTGTCTTTCTGAGTTTTGATTTTGAACTTGGAAACACAGCCAAAGCCATGTCCATGTAACATATATGACGAGTGATACTCTAAGAAACTTTAGTTACACTCTTTCACTGTTTTTTTTTTAAGAGTTGGATGAACAGAACAACCTCTTTTTACTCTCTTTCTATCTCACTTTGTGCGTGTGGTGCTATAAACAATAAACAACTAAATTACACACACAAGGGGTCGGGTTCTCTTCATGTTTTGACCATGCGCGTTTAGGACCTTTCGAGTACTATATATATATATATATATGCTAAGGAAAATGCTTTTTTTCTTAATGAAAATTAGTATTTTAGTTTTACTAAATGGTATGAAATAGTCCATGCAAGAAATAGTACGAAATCGAGATACAGGTATCTTATTTGTATTGGTTAAAGATTGAATGAAAAGAAAGATAAAATAAAAATATAGTTAGCGGAAATCATGGAACATGGGACAATGGTTGATTTAAACTTTCCTACATTTCCCGTGAGATAACATTCGTACTATTCAGCAATTTCCTTTAGTTTTTGCATTGCCAAGAATAAAATGTTATTTTATATAATTAATATAAATTATATGTTAGATTTGTGAACAATACGAGTATTGTCGGGACATCGCATACCGATGA